>NC_044497.1:11077500-11307500 GCF_902362185.1 Chanos chanos | reverse complement strand
TAATGCCGCAGGTAGAGAGTCATAGTGAAGTCCTGGGGGGGGGGGGGGGGCAGGAATGATTATTGTATATTTTATGAGGGACAGTCAGAGAAAATCCACTGGCAGTTAGACCAGACAAAATAGTAATAGGATACATGCAGATGATATTAAAGGCATTTACCATGTTGACTTCAGAGATGTGGTCTAAACTCTCCACCTGCACATCAATCCCAACAGGAATAGCTGAGCCTGGACCAAACAACACAAGAGTCAACATGAATCCAGTTTACACCAGTCAACCCAGTGGAAGGAGTATCAAAAGAGGGCGTTTGACAGATTTAATCTGATAAACTCGCTTGTCTCTGAAACGGTTCAGAAGGGACAGATTGACAAAAGGGGTACAATCACAGAAAAGCATAAACATATAATGGCATTTGATTCTTACCAATAAGCATGACTGCACTGTTGGTTATTCTATTCTATTCTATTCAAGAGTCATGTTAGTTTATCCTCTGACTGAATTTCATAAACCAGAGACCTCTCTAAATATGTCCAACACTTCCATCTCCTCCTCTCCTCCTCCAAGGTCTACCACACTTTACAGACATGTAGACCATGTAATCTCTATAGTCGTGCTCTTTTATCATCTTTGCCCATTAACACACACACACAAAAAAAATCAATTACCATTTACCATATATATTGTTTCAGTACCTCTCGTTGCCTCTCAAGATAAACAATGCAAGTTTTTCTGAAGATCTTTTGTGTGGTTGGCTGTAGCTCCGTCCATAGACCAGAAATAGACAAGAGATGCTATACGCGGTTTAGATTCATGATGTCATATTGGTCAAGAATGTATGTTTGTGTGTGTGGTGCCTCACTGAAAGAACAAGCCAGACCGCGAAAGTCAGCACTCACAAATCTTTTAATCTCTTATTTAGTATCTGTTGATGTGTTCAGTGGAGACCATTTCCATTTTTACTCTGTTTGTGGAAATTGCTGGAAATGCTGAGGGAGAATGATGATGGTGTGATCCTACAGGCTCTCCATTTAATGACTGAAACTTATTTTTTTATAGAATCAAGTGGTTTTTATATCTGGAAATAGTATAACTTTTATGAAATCTCCTCTATGAGGATGCATAACCATTAATGTTTTTTTGTCATTTAAATGTATTGGGGTCAAAATAGGGTAATAACAAACGACAACAACAATCATCATCATCATCATCATCATCATCATCATCATCATCATCATCATCATCATCTTCATCATCGTCATCACCATGCAAAAATGTTCCACAGTTCTGAAGTTCCTGTTTCTGGATGTGACGGATGACTCACACTAAATATTCCCCCGTCATTAGTGCTGGCTGACCAATTTATTTGAGCAGGTCTGAGGTTTAATCCAGATAAGTGTTATCAAAAGCACACCTGTGTTTCTGGCTGTCATTGCCTGCTCGTAGCTACACAATCTGGGTCAGCTCTGATTTTTAGGGCAATGTGCTGACCTCCAACATGACAGTTATCACTCTCTCTGCAGAGATATTATTGACTACATGTATTCAAAAAGATAAAAAAAAAAAACTGGCATAATACTTTGTTCTACAAAATGTCACAACCAAAACAGATGACACAAGCTATACAGCTCACATGGTGGGGAGAGTTGCGTGTCAGTAGGGTACAGTTAACAGATGCGGTGTGTGTGTGTGTGTGTGTGTGTGTGTGTGTGTGTATCTGTGTGTGCGCATCTGTGTGTGTGAGTGTGTGTGTGTGTGCCTGTCTACCCGGTTGTGCGTACGTTTGAGTGTGTGTGTGTGTGTGTACATGTGTGTGTGTTTTTGCTCTAACCTCCAAAGCCTGGCCTCATGGCAAAGTCATGCTCTTCAATCCTCAGCAGTTGCTCTGTTTTGATGAGCAGGGACTTGGTGCTGTCCTGCTTCTTTATCTTGTAATCTATCCGTCTTTAACAAGAAAAAGGGGTCAGGAAGCACAACAAACAAGTATAAGCCATATAAACACATCTTAATACGGTGCAACAGCATGCTAAAGATATATCCATGTGCAAATACACAAACCAAGCTTTTAAAATCAGCGATACTTAAAAAAAAAACCCAAAACCCCAATATGATCACTATCAAATACCACAGACCTCACAGGGGAAAGATACTGGTCTGTGCATCATTTCCGTTCAAGAACTCCAAAATCGTTTGACATGATTTTATCTAACCATTTACCAAAGAACTTTGTCACTGATGTGTCTTTTGAAAGGGGGAGAATGCACTGGGGAGATCTTGATTGGAAGACTGGTTTGCACTTTAAAAGCATTCAGGTTTGTCAAGCTGTGGAAAAAGTCGTCTGGAAACGTGCCAGGATTCTCATTAAGGTGGAACTCTTCCTTGCAGATGCACAATGAGTGATGGACGATGCCAGAAATAGCTCCATCAGAACCCACTGAGATATCATATTAAAGGTCAACCACAAATAAACAGCTCAGCTTTTCTCCTCTCTGTTTTAGTGCAAACCCAAACGTATAGCAGAGAGCCTACGTGTCGAATAAGAACAACTACAAGCTAAAGAACTAAAGCACTTTCTTATGTCCGAATATGAAATGTTACCGGTGTTCTGGATAATACAAGTGTCTAGGATTGATCTTAAAATCAAAACAATGCAATCTAAGAGCGTGTAAAGATATTCCACAATTTCATCATCTCCAGTGATTCTATTCGCTCCTGAATGCACAAATACGCATTGGTTTATGGAAATATTCTTTTTTGCGCTGAAATTGAAGAAGCTCAGAATGGATCACGTAACTCCACAGTGAAACAGAACGTGTAAATGTGTAACATGTCGAAAGGACAGATCGGGAGAAATCAACATCCAAATCAAATACAGAGAACGGCATTTGTGACATCTCTGTCAGTGTGGCGCCGTCAAAAAAAAGGAAGCGACGGTGATTCAACAGTTCGTGTTTGTCACTCTATAAGCTTATCCTTTCAGTATCTCACATACAGTGGAGCCAAAGCATCAGCTGCAGTTGTCCTGGCAGGAAAACCTGTTTGAGGACTTGTCACAGGTACATTCAAAGGCAAAGGTAAAACCTATCCATTTCTGTAGTACTGAAAGTGTGTATTTCCCCCACACTGGGGAATCCAGTTAGGATCCAGGTAAATATAAGCAGATGCAAAAAAAAAAAAGAAAATCTTATAAACTGTTCTTTTGGTAAGAGTAACATGGCCCCCTCAGTCCGTATGAGTGCTCTGACAACATTCAGTGGTCTCAGGCATCATCTGGACCTGTGAATCGCAGGTATGAATATATTTCCATTCACTTTCCTATTTTCTCCATTCAGTATCTCTCTTTAACTATGGTGCATATGACACAGACAGCCGGGGCAATAAAGGGGAACCGGTCAAAACCACAAATGAAACAATGTCCTCCAATCCTAACATTTCAATCTTTTAAAGTCACTTGCAGAAGAACTTTACACAGACCTCTCCTCATGCACAAATCTTCCAGCACCACGTGACCCATCACTGAGGTCTACCGAATAAGCACAAATAACTTCACAAAAAGTACACACACTTCATATCTTTTTGAATGTTCCCCTGTATCACATTTTCCCTAAAATTAGCACCATACCCTCCATATTTGTGTTTGGCGTGCTCCCCCAGGTAGATGTCTTTGTTTCTCCTGCGGCTAGGGTAACGGTTGTTCAGGAGGGTGACTGGCCACATCCAGGCTAGGCACAGCAGCCTGAGAGCCAGCAGAACGAGTTTCATGACCGAGGGAGGAGGTGAAAAAGGTGACAGACTTCTGTTGGAGCTCCAGGTTGGGTTCCCTTCATTGAGAAATCCTCCAGAAAGCTGAGGCAGTCTTTCTCTGAAGCTTTTGTCATTCCCCAGAGCGAGGAAAGAGTGGCAGGTTGTCCTACAGACCACTGACAATCTGCGTGCCAAAATCCGTCTCAATCCAAGCCTGCATCCCAGTCTCACTGTGTTTGTCCAAATTCCTCTCTACGTGCTGATTCAGTCTGCGTTTCCCTGCGCGGTCAGATCTGCCTCTCTTTCTTTGTCAGTGTGTTCATCTGTGTTGTTTCTCTGAGGGTCTCTACTTCTCCACACACGTTTACTATCTGGCTTAATGTTTCTTTCTCACCCAGATTTAAATCAATATGAATTTCGTTTTTGCAGTAATGAAAGAATGACATTAATTCCCCTCAAATCCTCTTATGGACAGCCACTCAAATCTTTCTGTAACCTACAAAGAGGGTTGGAGTGACACACAGGACTGGTTCTAATCAGGATTTTCACAGAAGAAGAATAAATACAATGTTGTATCTCAGTCAAGAGAGGATAACCAGCCTGTACCTGTACAGTGTTCACACACAATTCTCACTGGTGCATATGACCACTGGAGAAACTATTCAAATGGGTGTGAGCAAGCGTACACACACACTGAAAAAAGAGGGGAATGTTCTACAAAAGGTGAAAATCTGTCCCTATAATCCTGATTGTTTGTCCGTGCCCTGCTATTGCCAAGGAGAAATCAGAACGCACCAATGATTTAGGCTTTACCATCTTAATCCAGCTAATCTTTGTCAGTTAGATCAGATTACATGTCTCAGAATAACTCATGTGCCATCTCAGGAACATAACAATGAGATTATGATTACAGGAGTGCATTATTACAGATTTATTTTACAGGAACTGAAAATCTTCACTCTTTGTCGATGAACTTTAGCCGTGGATTGACACTGAACATTATTTATTTCACGTATATTTAGAGATGTCCGACACTAGTGAGAGGAACACAAAAGTAGATCCTGTAATATTTTTCATTAGTTCCCTGTCAGGGTCGAGAGGAACTAATCACATTTCATCAACACAATCCATTCCATTACAGAGATGTAGAGCAAGCCAGAGAGAGAGAGAGAGAGAGAGAGAGAGAAAGAGAGAAAGGAAAGGGAGATGAGGGAAAGGAGGAAAGAGTCAATGGAGCAGCCAGGAAAGACAACTATAAATTATTTGCCTGTGTAATTCAGACTACTGAGGTGAAGGTCCACACAATCACAACAGCTTCATTAGGTGAAGAAAGCTTTTGCGTTATTATTCTGAATATTTTAGGGGGAAAAAAAGCACCGCAAGTATTTGAATAATACTAACCAAGAAAAAGAGGAGCAACCATGTGATGCACTGAAAGCAAAAGTAACCTTGGGGACTGAACTACCTGACAAATCCAAAAGAGTCTTTGGCAGCTGTAAGACTACTGAGGACTTCACAGTCTGTGGAAGGATGTCAGAGTATTAGAATAACATATGAAGAACAGACCAAAACAGACAAGATAAGGACAAGTCACAGCTCTCGCTGCCAGGCATGTGTCAGCACGTTAGAGTCTGAGCGCCTGAGGTATGGTACAAAGCTTTCTTTTCTCCTTTCATATGAAAATCTGATGACTGTTATTTCATAGGACATTGCGCTTATGAGAATAACATGTGAAAACATCAATCTTTTTTTTTTCCTGATGATCGCAGGACTTAACTACTTGTTGGCCCTTTTGTGAACTTTGCCCACTATCATAACCAGCGCTTTGGCGATATTTTCAGTGATGAAATAAAGCAAACTTCAGCCGAGCTGAATATTGACAGAGAATCATATAAAGTAATGATAAAGCCCCTGTCTCCAGTAATCCCAGTGCACTGTCTAATCCGGTTGGATTACGGACTGATCAGGGCCCATGGCAAGATACATCATCACAGACGTGGCAACCTGCTCTCTGTCTATGGGTGGTCCGACCAATCCTATCCCACATGCGACAAAAGAATATTAGACTTACTTCCTGGTGCAGTGAGATGAGATGCAAAGGATGATGTCAGCAAAGGGTTAACTAATCTGAGACAGGGTCCCATAATAACCATTACATAAAGCAAACATATGAATTATTTTGTCAAAAAGCAGTCATGTGTACTTTACTCCCCTTCTGTAAATCATAGTATATTCACCAGTGGTTTATCATTAGAGATAAATAAAGTAAAAAAAAAAAAAAAAAAGTAAAATAAATCATTTTAAATATATAGCATTTTTTGTACAGGGAATGACATAACACTGTTAAAAGTTTTGGATTTTACAGATTGACTGTAAATATTAAAGAGGATATGATTCACCTCCTGATTCATATTCAGGAAGAAAGAGTAAGAAAATGAGGCAAAGGGGAGAGCACGTGCACACACACACACACACACACACACACACACACACACACACACATGCACGTAGACAGGTATGCATGTGTCAAAGAATTTGAATACATTCACAAGTATAGAAACATACTTGTATAGAAAGTAGAATCTGAAATATCAATATCAGCATGATACAACCAAATTTCATTCAAGAATCTGTACATCAGGAATGTTTTATTATCATTATTTTGCGTTCTTGTGTGTGGGTGTGGTTATGTGTGTCACCTTAAACCAGGGCCTATGTTCATTCAATGGGAAGTCCATAAGCAAGTAATTACCCAATTGTGCATGAGTTATGATCTTTCTGGGGGGTGTGTTCTGAAAATAACCTGTCCATCTAGTACAATTCCGCAGTCAGACGAGAGGAGCTGCTCTCCACACTGCCAGAGTTCAGTGGATACATGTGAGTTAGCCTACCATTTACAGAGACAGAGTGTGTGTGTGTGTGTGTGTGTGAGAGAGAGAGAGAGAGAGAGAGAGAGAGACATTGACAGATTAAATTAAATTAAATTTCAGAATGAAACAAATGATCTCTGCTATTTAAGTCAGTAATTACTTCAATTACCTAAGCTGACTGTTTCCTCTGTGTATTGTTGCCTGTGCTGGTACCAGTGATATATCTGACATTGAAGTGGATAAGGGATCTGATATTGGCTGTTGATAGGGGTTGCTTGAGAATATGTGTGGCTAATTTCCTGAAAGGGTTTGCTTTTATTGCCGAGAGAATTTTACTTCAATTGCCTAAACATGTTTTATAAACTTTCCGATACTTTGATGACCGGTATAACTGACAGCTGTAAATCTGCTTAAGTCATATTCTCTGCGCCTGGTCACAGTTTTGTGACTCTCATGTGCTCTGATCCGAGCGATAAAGGGATTTACTGTTGTTTTGATACAGGAGAAAGAGTTTGTTTTATCATCACTCCTCACCTCAAAAAGAAACATGTATTAAGTGTGTGTGACCTGTCCGCACATTCTTGTGAGAGAAAAGTGCACATTGTTTTATTTATTGTTATAGCTATATTAGGCGAAAAGCTTCCTGGACCACGCCTTGCTCGGTTCAAGTTCAAGTTCAAGTTTATTTAAAGCCTAATATCACGATTTAAAGTCTCAAAAGGCTTTACATGCCCACAACAAACAAAACACGATGACACAACCCTGACTTAGTCCTCAGTCCTGCCAGGTCGATTATTCTTAAGAGCTGAGTGATAGCAGAGTGTTTTTAATGATAAATCCTTTTCCCTATACAGTTATGTGAGCGTGAAAGCAAGAGATGGCACAGGATCATGCTTGGGCTTGTTTCCTACTAGTATGGATTATTACTGCAACAGATGGAAAAATTCCAGGTGAGATTTTACCCTGTAATAAGCACCTGTTTGAAATGTACCAGAGTAGAAAGTAACACTGAGATCAGAACGCATTCCAGCTTTTCTTTCATCATAAACTTCAGGAACAGTGATGCAGAATCGTGCTGAAACATCAGAATTCAGAGTAATTTTTACAGTTTCCACGTTTTCTCTCTTCACTGGTCTGCCATAGTCAGAAAAAGAGGTTGCTCATGTAAACGGCAAACTCCAGAAATCAGAGACCGAGAGTGACCTTGTGTTGGGTGAACTTTTTATTTTCAGGTTTGCTTTCAACAAGAATTTACAATGTGAAAGGACGAGCGAAGAGTTACAGAGTGTAACAGACAGAGAGAGAGCGTGAGAGACAGAGAGAGAGAGAAAGAGAGAGAGAGGGTAACTGAGGATCCTTTGCACTGCCTACAAAACATTAAAGTGACAGACAATGCAGAAAGGGAGTCACGGTTTCGACATCAAAAAGAACAAGCACATCTGGTATACCTGAACATATGCCACGGTGTTTGTTTCACGTCTGTGAGCAGTTCCTATTAAATTTCCTCGAGCAAGTTTTAAAAAACACTTCCTGTAAGGAAAAGCACAACAAGTGACAGATGAACAGACCGGTTCAGTTAAAACAGCCGAATGGAAGGGGACGTGAACTGCTTTGAGCCTGTTGTCTTGACTCACGGAAGGAAGTAAGGAATCACCTGCAAAGCAGCGTTTCTGCTATAACAAAAAAAAAAATGTTTTGATTTTTGAAGGGTTTCTCGCTCACCTGTTCATCAGGCTCTGTTTGCATCATATTGAAACACAACTGAAAACAAAATACAGCGGAGCTCTGTGTTAGTAAACGTGAAACTCTGATGTCATGAGACAGCCTCGCACCCAGTTTTACAATCTTATCTGAGGCCTAAAGATGACTGCTGATTATTACTACAGATGGACTGATGACTACAAAAGAAAAAAAAAATGCTACCTTATCAATTCTTCGAAACCTGTATGGACAGAAGAATCAGACAGCACTTTAAAGAGGCACTCTTGAATAGTCCTGCGTGTGGATTTGGACTGTTGTTCCACAGTTAACATCTGAGCTCTAGTCAAAAGCCCAGCTGCTTTGGACACTTTTTTTAAAAAATTGTTTTGGAGTCATCAACCAATTTGAGCTTTGAGGTCTCTAGCACAGTCTAGGACAAAGTGAGTTTATGGAGGAAGCACATTCCTTTTTATTTGTGAGTTCAATGTTACTGTACTTAGTTAGTTAGTTAGTTTGTTAGGTAGTTTGTTCGGTAGCTAGTTAATTTTGCTCAAACACTTTTGGTTTTTGTATTTGTCACCAAAACGATCTTTAACAATCATGCCTTTTTTGAGAATGCATTTCCTAACTGCCAAATAGGAGAGAAATCCGACATTGCTGATACTGTTTATAGTTATCTTGCTCACATGAAGTTTTTTTCTGTACACCTTTGTCTCTTTCAGATGTACAGGTCATTTGTCTGTTCTCTGAGAACTGCATCTTGCCCTGCAGCTTCAAACCAATCGGCAATAACACCATTCAGTGGTACAAACAAGAGGTCTCTGTTCACAGCTTCATGGAGGGGGAGGACCAGCTTGATCAGCAGCACTATCAGTACGCTGGCAGAACCTCCCTATTCAAGGACCAGGTTGAAAAAGGCAATGCATCCCTTCACCTGCAACAGTGCACTCCCAAGGACAGGGGAAGGTACAGATGCCTTGTCAACAGCGGTCGGGAGAGACGCGAGTCTTTCATCATTGTCAAGGTGGTGGGTACGTTCTCAACAAACAGAACTGCAAACAAACCAAATAAAAAAAAAAGAAAAGAAAAGAAAAGAAAAGAGGAGAGAAGGCAGGAGACATGGCAACTCCTGTCTTACTGTAACAAAACTGAAAACTAAGCACTTTATGAAGGTTACAAAAGCAGTTTATGGTAAACAGTGCAACTATGACTGTCTGGGTGCAGAAACGAGGTTTGTAACGGTTTATAGTGTAAACAGTCCATCGAATAATCAGGGTGAGGTTAATCTGTAAAACTGTGTTTAATTCTGATTATTTTTAGGCTATTCTCCTTTCTAAAAATGCTTTTTACCGCAACAAGTGAGTTCAATAAATAAACCATTTACAACAACTGTTTCTAAATATTTAGCCCCAGTCCATTCTCTGACCCTGGAGTCGACTTGGCTGAGTGGGTACGAGGAGCTTAAATGCTCCGCTCGGGATGTTTACCCAGCCCCACACATGTCCTGGTCCACCCGGCCACCCATTCCCACAGACGCCTTCATCTCCACCACTCGCAAAACAGCCGACAGCCGGGGCCTCTACACGGTGGAGAGCAAGCTGAAGAGAGTGAGCAATCGTTCAGACCTCTGTTACATCTGTACCCTAAACTCCTCTTACGGAGCACAAAGATGGAGAGCCTCACTGAGGAAAAGAGGTTTGTTCATCGACCACCACTTTTCACATCATTCACGGACATAACTCACCGCCCTAACCATTATACTGCCATTTTAGACTGTTTCAGAGGCATTTTCTATGTTTCTTCTGCTATAATACATTTAAAAGTAGAAATTAGCTATCTGCATGTACGAAATAGGCTTAGTTAATTACAATTACCCATTAAGAGTATTTTTTTACCTCTATCACAGTCTTGTCTCACATTAACAGAGATGACTGCTATTGAGGGGCAAGATCTTATCATCCCTTGTGAAGCTCCAGAAGGCCTTCAGAATTTCCTCCTGACCTGGTCCTACACCAGATCCAATGACCCTGCAGTCATCCTCACTTACGACAGCAGAACACACCAGTCCTCCAACCGCTGGGAGGACCGTGCTAAGCTGGACATCAACAGAGCAAAGGTTGGAGATGCTACACTGAGGATCTTCAAACCTGAAAAAGAGGAACATACAGGGGCATATACCTGTCTCTTCTCAGCCTTCCAAAACAGACATTTGGTCCATACAGAAGTGAACTTCACCACACTGATCGGTATAAGCTCCACAGACTTCAGGAAAAAAAGAAATTTTCCACTCTAACCCTTCTCCATTTTATTCTGACAATAACCTCATATGGTAGTGCTGAGTAAGACAGACATTAGAGATACCTTGATGACAGACAAGATAAGATAACACTTTGTGGTTATAGCATATTTCCTGGTAAAAAAAAAAAAAAAAATGCATCGCTTATATCTCGTGGTTTTCTTAGAAAAACTCATTTGCCCTGTTCCTATCTATACCCTTGTACACTGATGAGATCACTGGTACATGCAGGTAGGAGTGGGCAGGTGGAGCACTCCCCCAAGTGGTGGATCGCGGCCATTGTCATTGCAGTGTTGGCTATCACAGCAGCGGCTGTCGTAGGGGTTCTAAAACTTCGAGGTAAATCTTTCATTAATTAAACTACATAATTATCAAGTTTTAGGGTTAGATTACATGTACTGGTAAATGTCTTTTTTTTCTCTCGTTTTAAAACTTTTTTTTTTCCCTACCCCTCACCAGACCAATGCTCACAATCAGATAGAAACATTGAAGAAGCTGTAGTGATACAATCAAGTAAGTCTCAAGTCACATAACTGACACTGCATTTTATTGAGTTGGCTGTGCTCTTTGCTGTGTTCACAAATAAATGTGTTTCTGTTTCTCAGATAAACACACAACAGACGGTGGGATTCCTTCTGAAAGCAGTCCTTTGACAGTGGATCAGGTGAATGAACACACATAAACCCCTAGGAGATGGGTATGTACACTGAAGAAAGCAGCCCATTAGAGTGACAGTGAGTTCCTGCCGATCTACACACAATACAACATTACCTGGAAACAGAGGAGATCAAAAACGGATTGCTGCTCGTAAAAATCTCATTCACTGACATGCAAGATATACAAACAAGAGGAAAAAATCAAATGTATTTGTATCATATATTTTTTATTTTTATTTTTATTTTTTTCAGCAAGGACCTCAATTATATTTTAGCTGTACAATTTGCCTTATCTACAATCCAGCAACTACAATAAACACCTTTTTTTCCCACACTCATCTTGTTAATATAACACAGCATAACTAATACATTTTGCAGTGCCTCTTAATCAGCCATGTGAAAGTATTTTATTTACTTTTTTAGTGCAGAAACAGACAGTCTCAAACAACACATAACAGGCAAAGAATAAAAGTCATGCAAAAAAGTTATACAAAAAAGGTGTGAAACACGTGCATGCTTGTGTGTGTGTGTGAGAGTGTGTGGGTGTGGGTGTGTGTGCGTGTGTCGGGGAGCTGGGGGTAGGAAGGTCGGTAATTAGTTTACTGGATGAATGGCGCTGTTGGAGATGAAAGGTACGGCTGACCTACTGACTAGAAAAAAAAAAAGTCATGAGGAAAGTGTGATATGAGTATGTGTAAGAGGAACTGTGTAACTTAACTGTTAGGGCAAGAGGATGTCAGAACCCATGCGTGGGAGAGAAAGCAGGAGTGTGTATGCATGTATGAATGCTTCCACATGTGCTTGCGTATGTGCGGTAGGTACAGGCAAAGGAGGAGGGGGGCACACGTCGATAAAACGAAAAAAAAGTTGAAACCGGCAAACACAGAAAGTAGAAAAAAGGTGTAAATAATTCTTAAGAGGAAACAGCGGTGGTATTGCACGTAGTACAGACATAGACAAAAAGAGAAAAATAAGCGGCTAGAAGGCCATAGAGAAACCTAAGTTCACTTTGGAACGGATGACCCACACATTGCAAAGTAAATGACGATGAGCAAAGAAAGACAGAGAGGAAGGGAAGAAAAAAAAATGTTGTGAAAAAGGAAGTAACAATAGTTGTATGTCAGGCTGCGCAGAATAAGCAGTCAGGATTCAGATGGTGCCATTGTCTGAAACCCAGCATAGAACACACAGGGGGCTGATGCAATAAAGCCCAATGCAATGAAGTTCTTCATTGTATTTTGAAGGTCCAGGATGTTACTTTAGGGTCTCTCTCCAGACCACCCTCTATGTACACTCTGTTTGTATTGTCTACATTTATATGTCTGTAACACTTCACATCCCTTCCTCCGTGTGCACTCAGAGGAGGACGTCTCTGCGCTCTTTGAGCATGGGTCATTATTGCTCAGTGATTCCAAAGTTTGTTATTTTCGTTTTTTCTCATTGCCAAGTAGTAACTCTGTGTGCTTAATATGCTCAAACTTGGCATCAGCTGGCCAAAAGACCATTTGCTTTTGACTTGCCAAACCTATGGATACGGTGGAAGGTGACAGTGTGGGCTTGATCAGGTGGTACTTTTAAAGCCTACGTCATGAAATATAGTGACCTGCCTCCTCTGGATTGTCTGGGACTCTTCTCTCATACTTCCAGTTCGGAGATCAAGTTGAAACTGTTTCAGTGATTCACAGTAATTGGCAAGAACCTCAGTTTTAGATTGCATTTCAGACACATTATCTCTAACTTCAGCGCTGACCTCCTACTGACTGAACCCCAAACTCTGTGTTAACTCCACAAATTTGGCACGAACATCCACAAGCATCCCTGTAACACTGGAAAAAAGTAAAAGAAGAAAAAAGAAGAAGAAGAAAAAAACCTGGTAAATACTCATGGTATATTGAAACTACGTACGCTGATACACCAACCATGAACACGTGCCTCCCCATCCTTTACATTTAGGGACTCGTGCATGCAATGCTAATGAAATCTTAAACTAAGCAGATAAGGGAATACGTGTAAAGCTGACTTAAAGCTAAATAAAACATCAGCAGCATAAACATTAAACCTCAACACCATCACCATCACTTTGGAGGAACTTACCATTCGTAGTTACTCATTAGAAACTGAGAACAAGAGATGGTAAATGGTTTAGACCTTTTGGCAGTTTCCTGCAGAGATGTTCCAGATTAGACAGTAACTATTGAGAGTGCTGTGTTCTAAAGGCTTTGTGTTTTGTTCATTTATTAAATTTAAATTTATTAAACTGCAGATAGTTAAACCTAAACCTACACAGTTTGAGAGGAATATGTGACGAGGTTCATAGATGTCTGTACTTTTAGGCCAAGTCTGCAACCGTGCTCTGCAGTTCCATGTTGAGTTTACAATAACATTTGAGAAATCACTATCTGATAACTACTTCAGATCTGAATATGCTGCGATCTGCTCCATCCAATAAGCCCAGGTAGGCTTAAATTTACAACAGGACAATATATCAGACGTTTTTGTCTTTTGATGTATGCCATTCGCAGAAATCAGAATCACACGTTTAATCTCATAGACACCATTCTTTGAATGTTCCCTCAAGTATCTGTAACCTTCAAAAGCTTATTTCAAAATGGACCACACTTATGTGTACTGCTGTCAAAAATAAAAACTTTCACAATCCCCAGCAGCTGTCTATTCATCTTTATTTGAGACAAAAGAAAAGAAAAGAAAAGAAAAGAAAAGAAAATAAAATAAAAGAAAAGAAAAGAAAAGAAAAGAAAAGAAAAAAGAAAAATCATTTTGGAGGAAACCCACTCAACCTGTCTACTTCTGCCTCCTCCTCCCATTTCCTTCCTGTATACTGAGGTGAAGACTCACTGAGTCTCTAAACTGTGATCAGACTGATAAGAAAGGAGTGAACATACATTACATACATTATACGACAACAACAACAAAAAAAAACATACATTATACAACAGGTAAGTCTATATTTTTCAAAACTGAGTGATGCTGTTGAATGTACTTTTCTACAAGATTTTTCAAATTTGCAAATGTATTCAGAAAAGCAGGCCTACTGTTATCATTTTTCATGCTACCTTATAATACAGCTACCCACCTGAACAACCATTCACTACCTCTGCAAATTCATCTTCATAGCCATCTGAAATTGTTCTTAGTTAAGGGCAACTGCAAAAACGAGCTTAAAAAAATTGTTCAATTTTATAGCTCTTTTAACCCAAAAAATACATTCGAAAAATGATATGCTAGGGAGCTCCACAAAACCTGTATCTGATATTAAAATATGAAAACATAGATTAAAATAGTTTCATTTTTAGAAGCACCAACTGCTGTCATGTTATATTTGATTGTGGAAAAACATGGGAAGATGCTTTTGCTATTAAACTGTTTGCCACCTCCAGTTTTACTGTAAGTGGTCGGTGGCAAAAAAACAGGGATAGGAGTCGTGCAAATTGACGGTTTTTCAAATTTGATGTTGTTTGCTTGCTTTGACCGAGAAGAGCCTGCTAGAGGTTCCGGAAACAGTGAGGAGACACTGTTTTAATAAGCTATGCATGTTCAAAAGGGTCACACTCAGTCTGAAAAAAAAGAAAAAATGACTTTTTTTCCCGTGCAACACTATTTGAGTTTCAGATTCCTTTTACACTTATTCTCTTCATTTCTACATTCTATTATTAAAGAAGATATACTACAAGCAAACATGCCATTTAAAGGAAGGACAATTATTGAAATGAAATTTTTTATTAAGCCCACATCACTGACAAATCAAACTGGAAGAGGCCTGAGAAATAAAGGAGAGCAAAGAAAATACAGGAAACAGGAAACTCAACAGTTCATGACTCATCTGACAATGACTTCGTCCACTGTTCAGTAAACCACAGCTTGTCTTACTTGCACTGTCACCCAGAGCTAATCCAAGTTGATCATGTCTGTCCATCAGATTTTAACCACTGTACATCATGTGTAAATCTCTGTGATTGCACACATACACTGTGAACAGTGAGCAGTGAATTTGTCTCTGCATTTATCATGAAGAACCTAAAAGGGCAGCAGTCTTTAACACAGAGATTCCAGCCTTTAGTGATGGTAGCCAGAATAATGGCCAAATGGGACTGTCAAGCACCTGATACACCACCCTCATAACAGGACAGGATCATAATAGATAATTAATTACTTAACACGCTCAGGTACCACACCTGTATAGGGCTGCCTGCTTTCAGTCTACATTGTGCCCCTCTCGTACTTCAGTATTTCTTTTATTTTCGAAAACTACTTGTCTATTAGCCTTTACAAAAATCCTTTGTTTTCAAACCATTAGTACCGAATCTGATATTTAAACAGATGTTTCCATGCAAAAGTATTCAGTCCACAAGAGGTGTGAACATGTATAAATAAGTCTGCAGTTTTGCACAGTCATGCCCTGAGTAATTTTAATCAAGGTGGGGACAACATATGAAACACAGGGTGATACGGGACAGATATTTCCAGCCAATCCGACCTGATGAATAAATTGTTGTGATGTTGATGTTGAGTTTTTTGTCTGGTTGTTTGTTTTCTGTGAGAGGTTTGAATACAAAAACAACAACAACAACAACAACAACAATTGCAATACCCATGTAACAAGTTCTCCCCGTAAGTGCATGATCTGCATTGCGCTTGGAATTTCAGATAAATCATAATCAGAGCGATGTTTTTTTTTTTTTATTACTCTTATTATGTATATCAGTTAAAAGTATAAATAAATAAGTCTCCGGTCTATTTTCTCTTTCAGAATCTCAAACAGAGAACTGAAGTCTGTAATCATGGAGTCAACGAGTGCTACTTCTGCTCTGCTCTTCACTTTGATAACATTAGTTGGAGGACGAGGTGAGTGCATCTTGCTATGAGTTCAAAGCAATAAACGTTACCTGTTAAGGAGTTAGCAAACTCTGGCTTTGAGGGGAAAAAAATGCTGCTGCACATCTGGTCTTTAATCAAAAGCAGCGGGTACGTGTCACACTCCTCCTCATCTCCATCCACCGCCTCCCCTTATCTGCCCGCGTCAAGTTTAAGTCCCTGATGCTGGCTTCCCGATCAACCAAAGGAACCACTTTTACATACATCCGGGAACTACAGTCCGTCACGAACGGCGTTTGCCAATTCCGCCACCCTGCGGCAGAGAATCACCAACTGGACTCTTTGCATACATGGTTCCTCGATGGCGGAAGGAGTTGCCCAACTCTATTTGGTCTGCCAACTCCCTCGCAATCCTCAAGCGCCTACAGACTCACCTTTACTATGTACCCCTTACCTCCACAAACCTCTGACTGATCCATCATTCTATACTCAACTCCTACCTACTACCCCAACTTCTCATGCAGTACTTAACACTCTACAATGTATACAATACAGCACTTCCTTACTTCTGCTACAAACTTCTGCCCATAGTGACCTATGTGCACTGAGCCTTTTTACTATGTAGATTTATCAAGCACTTAATTGTGATATTTGGCACACACTACTTTAAATCACACGGGATCTTTGACCCATTTGTAGCTCACTCTATGATTTTCCTGTAACTTACTTAAATGTGTATCAAGCCTGATGATGAATTTAGTGAGGGCAATTATGCAGCAATCAGCTCCTTAATGGCTATTTGCTTGGTTTTCTGCTCTGTCTGTCTTGCAAAATGAAAAAATGTAAGAATTATGTAATCTTACCTCAACAGCATCTATAAAGTTCCAAACCAATACATCCTATAAACAAAGGTGGAGCTGATGGTTTGACTGAGTTATTTTAAATTTGGAAGATAGAATGAAATCACACTCAAGTGACACTAGACATTGCACAACAAATCATTGACCATTAGTTTCCAAGTGATTCTGAGGAAAGCTGAAATGTGATGCAGATAAATCATTTTCTGATTTTAAAAAAAAATCAACATTTGACTCACTTCATAGGCATTTAGATGACTTAGTTAAAAGTAAATCATATACCACTGGCAGTCTTGTACTGTGACGGCCCCAAAAAAATCTACAGTATGGTTTTCTTGTCACTTTAACATTCACACTGTCATTTGATGTGCTTTTTCAGAAACCTATATTAACTGTATCTACTCTGAAAACTGCATACTGCCCTGCCGCTTCACACAGAGGGGTAAAGAACTGACGGCACACTGGAAAAAGGGGGAAAAGAATGTGCGTTCCTTCTATGAAGACAAAGACCAGCTAGAACATCAGGATCAAGACTACAAGGGGAGGACAGCCCTGTTCAAAGACCAGATATACAATGGAAATGCATCTCTCCTGTTAAGAGAGATGAATCTTCAAGATGAGGGCAGTTACAGGTGCTACGTCAGTGAGAACAAAGAAGACAACTTTGTAACAGTAGCTGTGAAGGGTGAGAGAATCTTTCACATTTCAAGAAAGTCATTCATTCAGTCAGAAGTTTACTTATGACTAAATGAATGAAAAGAATCAAAAGGGAAGACCAAACAGCCCAAAAATACAGACTGTGTTCTATCAGAGAATGACTCACATTTTTCAGTCCTCTCTAAATATTTAACAACTAATCATGACTAGGGATTGAAAATATAACTAGGTGTGACCATGAACCAGAAACAGTGACTTATTATACTCAAAACAAAACCAGAGAAATACATATTACCTGTTAAAGTAGAAATATTTGGATATAAAAATTTAACATTTAAAATGTGAAAATGTCTAACTTCTGTTTTAGCTCTTATCAAATCTGTGAATATCACAGAAACAGATGATGTTATTCAATGCAGCTCCAGTGGAGTGTATCCGGCTCCAAAAGTCTCCTGGTCTACTGCTCCCCCTTCACGCCCGGAGGACTTGGAAGAGAACAGTGAAAACTCAGTGGATCAGCAGGGTTTGTACTCTGTGAAAAGTACACTCAAGAAGATCCCAAATGACTCTACTACCTATATCTGCTCCATTACCTCCAGCGGTCAGAAATGGACAGCATCCTTGAGACATGAAGGTAAGCATTTATCTGTCAGTGTGTGAACCAGACACAATGTACAACACAGGTGAATAACAGAGGCAAAGAACACCTCTAACCGTGACGGATCATTTGACTGTTTCAGCTGGTCTGTTACTATAGGTTTTATGTTTGTTTCCTCTCCTCTTTCTAACACCAATTATTGTTTTGCTACAATGATAAGCCGAATGAATTCTATTCAGAAAGTCAGAGACAACAAGTTATCGAAGATAACTCTGTGTAAGGGCTTTGACATTGTTTTAATAATGACAATTATTCTCAGTGGAAAAGAACATTGAGGAAGGACAGACTCTCTGCATCCAGTGCCCTGTCAATCAGTCAGATTCACAGGACTTCTCCATCACATGGACCTTCAACTCCACAACTACCATTGTGATCTATGACAGCCAAACACAGGAGCTAAAGAAGTCTGACCAGTGGGAGCATGTAGTTAAAACTGTGACAGGAGAGGGGACTCTTCAACTTCAAAACCTCAGAAGCACTGAACACTCAGGAACATACACCTGTGACAGGACAACAATCAACAGCAGAGACATAGTGCACACTTATGTACACATCACACCCTCTCATGGTAACTCCAACCACTGTAGTTATCTCTGGTACGGTAGTCAACATTTTTATTTAGTGTTGTTAACTTCATGGATCATAATGACGTCAACTTCTGTTTCTTGAAATGCTTCAAATCAATCTTTGTGATATTTTTTGGTTTTAATTACTATGTTATTTTAAATCTGTGAGTTTGGAGTCTGTGCAGGACGTAGATGTTAAGAACATTAAGGACAATGTAGAACTCACAAACAACCCAGTTTACTTCACTTCAGTGAGTTCAGTTATCTCTTTGCAGTCAAAAGAAAAGATCATTACAAAACCTTCTCAGTAAATGATTACTAAATTACCTACACTGACTTATTTCTCTGCATATTGTCATCTGTGCTGATATATTTTAATCTTTATGCATACTTAAGTGGACTCACTGTTTGTAATAAATAAATACTGCTCTAACATCAAAATTTTGTGAATTGTTCTAGAGTTGATCGTGTCGTTAACTCTATTTTAAAATCTGACTTTTACAACAGTGGGCTCCTTTTGCTAAATTTGATTGGACAAGAGGCATTCCATGAGAGCTAATCTTCAGTGTTATAGCACTGGGATGTTTCACCATAATCATACCATATCACACATAACCTGACCACACAAAAAGAGACCACACAGTAGAGGGGGGAACAAAATGGTGACACACACATTCTAATAGATGATGCTTTTTGTCACCATTGTGAAACTACCCTTCAAACAAAAGGTGAAGATCTGATTTATACACTTCTTCTTAGCTAGCTTTGTCACTACAATGGGTACATTATGGGGTCCAGTAATGCTTGTTCAAAGCATTTATGAGCTTTCATGAGGAGAACCATATATATATAAATTACTGATGTGTATATATATATATATACTGATATACACTGATGTGCATGTATGTGTGTGTGTGCACATATATATATATATATATATATATATATATATATATATATATATACACACACACATACTGATGTGCATGTGTGTGTGTGTGTGTGTGTGTGTATATTTGGTACCACTTTACAACAAGACCACCCTTATAAAGGGTTTGTGACTGGTTTATAATTAGTTCATTAATTAGGTTGTGAACACTTTATAAATCATTAATAAACTGTTATAAACCATTAGATAAAAAACACAACAGTCACCTGTTGCTTGCCAAATAGGGATCCCACATCTATCTGTACTCTTAAGCCTCCAGTCTCATTGGTTACTTGGGTTACTTTGTCCTCTCCATCAGCCAGCATTTATATCTATTAGCTCCATCAGATATGTGTTAATTAGTTACTAGCATTTAACCATCATTAACATATCTTAATAGTCAAAAAGTTTCATTTGGCATATCAGATTATTGCATATCAAATTTTCATATCAAATTAGCAGATTCATACACTAAGGCTTTGGTAATATTGTTTACCTTGACATTTTCAGCATGCTATAAGCAGCCGTCCTCATTATTATCACGGGCTTTGATATGACGTATCCTGTCATATTGAAGTGGTATATTGTGATGCGTGTTGGGGGTAGATGGGCGGAGCTTCCCAGCATGCCTTGGGGCCATGGACTGTTGTTTAGCCCCAGTTTGTTATTGTTCGGTTTCCTGTTGTGTCTAGAAGAGGTGTATGTGCATTGTTCATCATGTAGTCTTTGTGTTCTGTTGTTAATTCTTGTGATAGTTTAATATTATCGGTGTATCGTAAATGTAATTTCCTGGTTTGTTCTGTTGCAAAAAAAAAAAAAAAAGATAGGGTTATCACTCTAGAGAAAACCCAGCAACTCATTAGTAAATGCTGATGTGTTTCACACTTTACAATAAGGCTTCCTTTTAGCAGTTATAAATGTTAGTAACTCATTAGTTAATGGTGATACGTTTCACACTTTACAATAAGGTTCCCTTTCAGCAGTTATGAATGTTAGTAACTAATAAATAAATGGTCATAAAAATGAGATGAAGCCTACAGTTTAACATGCTCAAAGATAAAAGGACACCATAAAGTACGCTAAGCAACTAGCAAGATCTGAGATTTAACAGAGCAGATAAAGAAATGCGGCAGTAACTTGATCTTGCCAAACGGTGAGCCCGCATCGATGTATGAAAACTGTGTTATAACTTGTTAAGTGTTTATTCATTATTAATAAGGTGTTTACAGTCTAATTAATAACCTAATTGTAAGCCATTTATGACTCCTTTATATGGGTAGTCTTATTGTAAAGTGGGACTATATATGTGTTTATTTATTTATTTATTTATTTATTTAGCAGTAATATTCCAAATCAGTTCACCTTTATTGATCTTTAGATTGTATACCGCTTATTACCAGGTAAGCAAAGGGAAAGAACATTATTGTCAGGTTTGTGTAGAGACTCAGACCCAAAAGCAGATTAAGTTCAATAATTTAATGAAGCAGAGACTGACTTCGCCAAACAGGTAGCACAAAAATCTCCAGTCCAAAAACAAGGCTCAAGATAGCAATCGACCAAAAGAAGGGAAAAAAAAACAAATGAAAGATTGACAAACCAGATAACAGTTCAAAAGAGAAATCCAGGAGCAGGCAAAGGACGAACTGAGAAACAGGAGCAGAGGCAGGCAAATAATCCAATACAGCAAGCAGAAATCAAAAATCCAGAAGCAGGCAGTGTTCAAACAGGCAAAATACAAAAACAGGGAAAAAGGCTAAATGGACACAGTCAAAAGGCTGGGACTATCTGACATACTGGGACTTAAAGAGCAAGGTTTAAACAGGCTGAGTGATACAAATACAGTGAGAAACAGGTGAAAAAAAGCCAGGCAAACAAACAATGACAGGAAGTAGATTGCAACAGGGGGTATTTCAGAAAGTGGGTTTAGCAAAAACTCAGAGAAAGTTAACTCAGAGAAAGTTGTAAACCTCCTAATAGAAGACCCTTGTGGCTTTGTTTTGCTTGGAAAATGAAGCCATAGGGCTCCTCTATTAGGAGGTTTACTACTTTCTCTGAGTTAACCAACTCTGAGTTTTCACTAAAACCTGCTTTCTGAAATATCGCCCAGGTGCTTCTGACCCCAGGCAGTGAGTGCATTAAGTATACATACAACAAAATGTTTAACTACTAAATACTTATAATGTTTAAATGACTTCATGCTCTTAATGGAAAAGACAGGAAAAGGAACATATATCTCAGTAAAACCGTGCATAGCTTAATTCATCAAAAGTAAAAGACAGAGAACATGTTAAAGTGAACCATGCTGTAAAGTAGGGAAAGGTGCTCTCTGGTGAATTCAAAGCAACTGAATTGTCTCTCTCTCTCTCTCTCCCTCTGTTTCTTAGTGTCAGATTCTCCGGTAGAGCTCCAGCCCATAAACATACAACACAACGTATATCCAAGACAGAGGAGATCCAGAGACTATCATCAGCGTTTTTTAATTTACAGTCGCTGACGCGTGCAATACAACAACAACACAAAGTGAGAATATCAAGCACTTTTATACTTGTAGCATATTTTAACTTTTATATTTGTAGCATATTTCTCAGTTTCTCCAGCGTCACCTAAAACAACAAGCACCTCATGTCTGAACATATTCTTTGGATGTTGCCTGGACCAGTACAGGGTCCCATCACACTCTCCTAATCAGTCACTGTCTGTGTCAGGTGTTATGTCTGTAGGTGTTATGTCATGTATGTCTAGGTTTGAAATTTTTTAATTTTTTTTTTTTTTAATGTTGTAGAAGTTTTACTTCTTACTTACTTACTTACTTAGTCCTTTCTTACCCAGTACTTTCTGTCTTTACTTAGTACTTCTGTTTTACTCAGTGCTTTCTGTTGTCATATTTATTACCCCCCGGATTTTCTTTTCTTTTTTCTTTTTTTAATAACCTTCCCCTCAGTACTTATTGTGCGTTATTTATTGTTTTATGTGGTATTTATTTGTTATTTGTTTCATGTGGCACTGTGGTCCTTGTGTAACGCAATCTCGTTCCCCTGTATGTATGAGTCATGCATATGTGGAAATGACAATAAAAGCAGTCTAAGTCTAAGTCTAAGATTCGATGAGGGCTGTTTTGTTAAAAATAAAAAAACACAAAAAAAACCTGCAAAGTACATCTGATGTGAAATTACAGATTACGGTACACATTTTCCAAATCTTTAGCTCCGTGACTTGGCATTCATCCTGGACTCAGTAACTCAAACTTCTCCAGACGAATGTTAGTTTAGTAAAAAAATAACTTTTTTTTAAGCTCTTAATTCATGTATTATCACCTTTAAATAATCTTCTGATTTTACTAATATCACTATGAAAGCACTGAGCTCTGTTTCGCCTGTGTCTCACGACTGATGTCAAACATGCCGAAGTCACATGACGAGTGGAGAGCACTGTGTCATCATTGTTAATCTGTGGATGGAGTTCAGATGACCTAAAAAATCCTCTGTAGTCACTGCAGAGAAAAACAGTTTAATCAAGCTCTTCAGTATGAACTGAAATGATAAAGACGAATATATCAGTGATGTGAAGAGATTGTATCTCTGCTCTGATTTAAATGATCAACGTTTTTCTCTACAGAAGGTAGCAGCACCTGAGTTTTCGTGACTGGCAGTATGATTTGACCTGAAATGGTCAATAACGGTCAATAAGAAAGCTAAACTGAATTATATGTTAACCTCATGTCTAATCTACTGTAAAATGACAAGACAGTGTTACTTTTTAAAATAAAGCTATTGTAATTTTAAAAAAATTATTCAAATTATTCTTTGCCACTTAATCATATTTTAAAAGCTCCTGAAAATTTTAAAACCTATTTTACAAACTGAGACAATTTCAGCAAATAAATGCTAAAACTACAGCTTTCAAGTATAAGTATTTCCTACTATTTTTCAGTCTTTTCAGGAATGAAACAGTCAGGCATGGAATCCAGTATTGTTGATTCAGATGACTCTTGAGCCTTTGTCATGAGCAGATGTGTGTCTGGAAAACCCCGATATATAGAGTGTTTCCACCTCTCAGGTACAGAGGCTAAGAGCTTGATCTGAGAAGCATTGTAACTTCATCAAAATGCACACTACATATCTGGTGCTCACACTACATTCCATTACCAACAAGTCATGCAGCATTTTTGGGGGACTGTTGAGATCAGCCCAGTTAAAAACAAAAGCAAGTCCACAGTTCTGTACTGTTTTTCAGAATGAAGCACAGAGACATGTGCTCGTAATGATTATGGAATCATTAATCAGGATTTCTACAGGTGAGTGAAGTCTGCTGAATATTAATGATGAACTTGGTTCATAGCAATAGCATTGCCTGCTCTGAGATTATGAACTCTGACTCTCAGGAAGTAGCACTTCATTCTTTCATCTTTCTATTTCTTTACCTGTGTTATTTAAACAAGATCTGTACAATTTCCAACCAATTCATCCTATCTGAACTATGGCTTGTCTGTTTGATACCTTTGACTACGTGATGATCAGTTGTTTATATGAATTAATGAATGAACTGAATATCCCTTATTACCAAACAATCACAGCCATCATGGTACTTTAATTTTGAGTGGAGAATTAAGTTGTAATCAGTTCACTGCAGACGTCTGACAACAAATAGTTAGATAGTTAAAAACATAACTAATACTGACAAAATTGTGTGTAAAATAGGGGACAGATCAATCATGTTGTTTTAAGTCGAATAATTTGGTGAATGAAATAACCTTTGTACTCAAGCCTCTGACATGGAGCTGTCATTTTCTCATAAGACTGATAACAGTTTGAAATGATTAAACCTGTGAGGCTATTGAAAGTTTTGATGGTCTCAGACAGAGAATATTCTGTACATTCATTCATTTTCCTGCTGTGTGTAGGGTTTTTTTTTTTTTGGTTTTTTTTTTGGCCAGTACATTTGCGTCACACCCTGGTCCTCTATGTCCCCCTCTACTGGTCAGCCTTAGATTAGGTTTGTGTTACATCCTGGTTTTCCTTAGTTATCCTTGTTAATTATGCCATTGGTTCCACCTGCTCTCAGTTAGTTCAGCCTTGTTCAGTCTCCATAAATGCATCTAGTTTTTGCCTCATTCTTCGTATGGAAGTGCTTGATAAGTTGCATGTTGTAAGCTGTGCTGTCTGTCTGTCTGTCTGTCTGTCTGTCTGTATTTCTGTCTGTCTGTCTGTTTGAATCCTGAGCCTGAATCTGTAAAAATTCCTGAAGTCTTTGTTCAATGTTTTATGTAAATAAACCCAAACCTGACCTACACATGCATCCGGCCTCTTTAACCCAGCATGACAGTAAGCTAAACCAGTTCAACTTGCCTGCCAGCATTTTATACTTTTTTTGTTGTTGTTGTGAGTGTTTTACTTTCTTTTTTGACTGCAGTCTTAAAACTAGTGCTCTGATTTTCTGAAATAGTCTAATAATGACTGGTGATAAAAGTAACAATAAAAATGCTTATGAAGTATGATGAAAGATGGGGGGTGCTTCCTGGAGTAAAAGTCGTGAAGTGAGTCTAAACGAGCCCAAGGTTTTCCAACAGATTCTTAGTAACAGAAGGTGCTGAAATAGAATTTCCATTTTACTTTCACTTATCCATTCACTAAGAACAGCGTTTTTCTTGTGTTTTTTGTTTGTTTGCTTTTCGTTTTGTTTTTGCTTTTGCTTTTTTTTTTTTTTTACACGCCATTACATTCACATATAAGTAATTCGTTGGATTTTCATTTGGCTGACACTGTGCTCAGGCAAAATGTAGTTTTGTAGTTTTGGTTTTCTTTTCTTAGTGTTTTTTCTTCTTTTACCAGCATTTTTTGCATTTCATTATTATCTGTTGTGTTACGTGCTACATGTTTTACTTTTTATATCCATGGGGTCTGAACATAAAGCACGGTAATTCTCTGCAATGACTAACAATAACTGATAGAAAAAAAGACTTAAGTCTTGAACAGATCAGGGAAAAGACTGATTAGGTCTGACTCAATGACTAAATGTAGTGGTTGGCATGTAGTGGAAGTATAGTGACAACCATAGGAACCTCTTTTGTATTTGCCTATTCATTTTGTGATTTGATGTGCTTTATTCAGCAAGGCCTATTCATTCTGCAACCTGTAATGTACATTGTTGCTCTCACTGTACAACCGGCGCTCTCATTAAACAATTTTGCTGCTATTACTGCCGTCGTTCCATATCAGGGCACGCTGCAGTTTGGGTACACTTGGCCACCTCATTTATCTTTTATCTTTTAGATCTAAACTTTATACTTTATACTCACTTTATACTTACATTTATTTATGACCTATTTTTATGATCTATTTTTATTTTTAAATTATTTATCTACTTTTATTTTCTATCTTTATTTTATATGGTGTTTTATTCTGTGCTTTCTTCTTCTTTTGATCATTTCTCATGGGCAGCCTGTGGCCTAGAGGTTGGGGAATCGGACTTGTGACGCTGGGTTGCTGGTTCAATTTCCAGGGCCAGCGGGAAACGAGGCATCTAAACCTCAACTGCTGCCCACTGCTCCTGTGCTCTGTGTGTGTGTGTGTTCACTAACAGTGTGTAAGGATGGGTTAAGTGCAGATAAATTCATTGCTCATTGTTCTCAGTGTGTGTATGCGGGATTCTCTCTCTCTCTCTTTATAAATAAATAAATAAATAAATATATATATATGTATGTGTGTGTGTGTGTGTGTATATATATATATATATATATATATATATATATATACACACATTATTATTATTATTATTATTATTATTACTTGAACTGGGATCTGAGTACCTCATTTCATTCCTTTCACTTACAACATGTTCTGGAATGACAATAAAAAACATCCTTATCCTTCACTGAGAAGAATAGATCAAATGTTCTGTACATACTACCGCCATTCTGGTGCTGAATCATCAACTTCACCAGAATAATACTTTTTCCTCCTCACTCCGATATCCACACTGTGATCTGATGTGCTTTTCAGATGTTAATGTTACCTGTATCTACTCCAAAAACTGCATGCTACCCTGTCACCTCAAAATGAGAGGTGATAAAAATGTATACACTGGGAGAAGGGGAAAAGCATGTGCATTCCTTCTATGAAGACAAAGACCAGCTAGAACATCAGGACCAAGACTACAAGGGGAGGACAGCCCTGTTCAAAGATCTCACACGCAATGGAAATGCATCTCTCTTGTTAAGTGAGGTGAATCTTCAAGATGAAGACAGATACAAATGCGACATCAGAGGCAACAGAGATGAAGACTTTATAGAAGTAGCTGTGAAGGGTGAGAGAGTCTTTCAAGAGTGTCATTCATGCAGCCAGAGGCTTACTTATGACTAAATGAGTGAAAAGAATCAAAAAGGAAGACCAAACAGCCCAAAAATACAGACTGTGTTCTATCAGAGAATGACTCACATTTTTCAGTCCTCTCTAAATATTTAACAACTAAACATGACGAGGAACTGAAAAAAAGCTAGGTGTGATCATGAACCAGAAATGGTGACTAATCACATTCAGAGCAAAACTGGAGAAAAAAATTAATTACCTGTTAAAGTACAAATACATTAAACTATTGTGGACACAAAAACATGTCGAAATTCTGTTTCAGCTCCAGTCAAATCAGTGAATATCAGAGAAACAGATGATGTGATTCTGTGCAGCTCCAGTGGAGTGTGTCCAGCTCCAGCAGTCTCCCGGTCCACTGCTTCCTCATCAGGTCAAGAGATCTTGGAAGGGAACAGTACAGACTCGGTGGACCAGCAAGGTTAGCACTCTGTAGAAAAGCACACTCAAGAAAATCCCAAATGACTCTACTCTTTATCCTGCTCCATTACCTCCAGTGGTCGGAAATGGACAGCCTCCTTGAGACATGAGGGTATGCTTTTATCTGTAAGTATGTTAACCAGACACAATGTACAACACAGGATAACTGTAGACACACAGAAGACTTCTAACGGTGACAGATCATTTGACTATTTCCACAGGTCTGTTACTACAGGTCTCATGTTTGTTTCACAACTTATTTCTAACATTAAAAGTTGTTTTGCGACAATGATGGGCCAGGGGAATTCTACTCAGATTAAAAAAAAGTGAGAGACTACAGATTAACAAAGACTGATTGTGTAAGAGCTTTGATTTTAATTATGTAAATTATTCTCAGTAAATATGAGCTCTGACAAAAGACAGATTCTGAGCATCCAGTGCCCTGTCCATCAGTCAGACTCACAGAACTTTTCCATCACATGGACCTTCAACTCCACAACTACCATAGTGATTTATGATAACCAAACACAAGAGCTAAAGAAGTCTGACCAGTGGGAGCATGTAATTTTTGGGGGGCCCCAAACAGTTGCCTGGTTTCTCTCTCCTGACTGTGCACCCCTGAGAACATTAAGGACAATGTAGAACTCTAAAACAGCCCAGTTTACTCCACGTCACTGTCAGACAGTCAAAACAAACGCAGGACGCAAATGCGCAATATAGGCTTTTGTTTCAACAAAAGGCAAAGGTAAACAAGGAACTGGGAAGTTAGACAAGGTTGGTCTAAAAGTTCACACAAACTGGCTTCGTCTCACAAGTAGATAGACAGTACCCCCCCCCCCGACGCACGGCTCCAGCCGTGGAGCGCCGCCGGCCTGGGGGGCGTCCCCAAGGGTGAAGAGCAGGACGATCTGGATGAGCCCTATGGAACTCAGCAATAAGGTTGGGATCCAATATGTCTGAGCGGGAAACCCAACAACGCTCCTCGGGGCCGTACCCCTCCCAGTCCACCAGGTACTGCATGCGGCCCCGACGGCGCCTGGAGTCCAAGAGTGCGCGCACCGTGTAGGCAGGTGCGCCATCGATCTCCAGTGCGGGAGGTGGAGCGTCTGGGGTGACCACATCAGCCAAGGGACCAGGAATCACCGGCCTGAGGAGAGAAACACGAAAAGAGGGTGAAACTTTGTAATTGGGTGGCAATTGTAATGTGTAGGTGACCGGGTTGACCTTCCGGAGGACCTTGAAGGGCCCCACAAACCGAGGACTGAGTTTACGGCAAGGCAGGCGGCGCTTTAGGTCACGAGTGGAGAGCCAGACTCTGTCTCCAGGGTGGTATTCAGGTGGGTCCCGGCGGTCATGATCAGCCTGGATCTTCTGCTGGCGGACGGCTCTACGAAGATGGACATGGGCCATCTCCCAGACCCTTTCCGCCTGCCGAAACCAATCATCCACTGCTGGGGCCTCCGTCTGGCTCAGATTCCAGAGATACAGGGGAGGTTGATATCCAAGGACACATTGGAACGGCGTCAGGCCAGTGGAGGAGTGACGCAAGGAGTTCTGGGCATACTCTGCGCAGGGCAGAAATTGTGACCAGTCATGTTGTCTACGGTGGCAGTAGCTACGAAGAAACCTCCCCAGGTCCTGGATGGTCCGCTCTGCCTGGCCGTTGGACTCCGGGTGGTAACCGGAGGTGAGGCTTACTGTGATTCCCAGTCTCTCCATGAAGGCCTTCCAAACCCGTGAGATGAACTGAGAGCCACAGTCAGAGAGCACGTCCTCCGGGAAGGCCATAACAACGGAAGACGTGGTGGAAGAGGGCATCCGCAACCTGGAGAGCAGAGGGAAGAGAGGCAAAGGGAATCAGACGACAGGTCTTAGAGAATCGGTCTACCACTACCAAGACCGTGGTGTTTCCATCCGAGAGGGGGAGGTCTGTGATGAAGTCCAGGGCTATGTGAGACCAAGGTCTCTGTGGGATGGGCAGCGGCAGTAGCTTTCCTGCAATGACCTCCCACGGGGACTTGGTAGTGGCACAGATGGAGCAAAACCAGACATACCGCCGCACGTCAGAAGCCAAGGTGGGCCACCAATATCTTGCGGACAGGAGGTGAATGGAGCGGGTTATACCAGGGTGTCCTGAAGACGCAGAGGATTGTGCCCAAGTGATTAGTCTGTCTCTGAGAGTGGTGGGGACGTAGGTCTTACCCACGGGTCGGTTAGCTGGTGCAGGTTCCCTACGGAGCTCCCTCCAGATGTCCTCATCGAGGTTCCACTGGACTGGAGCAACGATCAGTGAGGGGGTGACGATGGTCTTTTCTTCTGAGGGAGCTCCACAGGACCCATGGATACGAGATAGGGCGTCGGCCTTGCCATTTTTGGACCCTGGACGGAAGGTGATGGTGAAATTGAAGCATGAGAAGAATAGGGCCCACCTGGCTTGACGGGGGTTTAGCCTCTTTGCCGCTCAGATGTACTCCAGGTTGCGGTGGTCAGTTAGGACAAGGAAAGGCTCCTGAGATCCCTCCAGCCAGTGTCTCCACTCCTCGAGTGCCAATTTCACCGCCAGGAGCTTGCGGTTGCCCGCATCATAGTTTCGCTCAGCCGGGGACAGTTTCCTGGAGAAAAAGGCACAAGGAAATAGTTGACGGCTCACCATGTCGTTGGGACAGAATTGCACCCACACCAGCGTCGGAAGCATCCACCTCCACGATGAATTGTTGAGGGTCTGGCATTTTCAGGATCGGAGCAGAGGTGAAACGATCCTTAAGCTGGCGGAAGGCAACCCTGGCTGCATTTCCCCAGTGGAGCTGTCTAGGCTGCCCCTTGAGGAGAGCCGTGAGGGGGGCGGCCACCGAGCTGAATCCCCGGATGAAGCGGCGGTAGAAATTGGCAAACCCTAGGAAGCGCTGGAGCTCCTTCACAGTGCTGGGTTCTGGCCATTCTGTCACGGCGCTGATCTTCCTCTCCTCCATCCTCACTCCCTCAGGTCCAATCCCATAGCCCAGGAAGGAGACGGTGGGCTGATGGAACACGCACTTCTCTGCCTTCACGTAGAGCTGGTGTTGTAGCAGCCGGGACAGGACCTTGCGCACATGCATGACGTGCTCCGGGAGCGTGGCAGAGTGGATGAGAATGTCGTCGATGTAGGCAATGACGAACCGTCCCAGCATATCCCGCAGCACGTCATTCACCATAGCTTGGAAGACAGAGGGTGCGTTAGCAAGACCAAAGGGCATCACCTGGTATTCGTAGTGGCCAGAGGTTGTGCTGAAAGCGGTCTTCCACTCGTCCCCTTCTCGGATTCGGATGAGATTGTAGGCACTGCGGAGGTCCAATTTGGTGAAGAACTGGGACCCCTGGAGTTGCTCTATTGCTGAAGGGACCAGAGGGAGTGGGTACCGGTACTTCACCGTGATGGCGTTTAACCCCCAGTAATCGATACAGGGGCGCAGACCCCCATCCTTTTTCTCCACGAAGAAAAACCCCGCCGAGGCTGGAGAGGTAGAGGGGCGGATGGAACCTTGCTGCAGGGCCTCGCTGATGTATTCCTCCATGGCTCGGGTTTCCTTCAGGGAGAGGGGGTACACGCGATCGCGAGGAGGTGAAGTACTGGGGAGGAGGCCAATGGCGCAGTCCCAAGGGCAATGAGGAGGGAGACGGGTGGCGTGATCTTTGCTGAAGACTTCTGCCAGGTTGTGATATTGGCTGGGGATCTCAGGAGAAGTTGCGGCTGGAGGGCTTTTGACGGATGTGGCTGCACAAACTAGCTGTAGGCACCGGTGCTGACAGGTTGACGACCAGGCGACGACTTCTCTCTCTGTCCACGAGATGGCGGGGTTGTGGTCTGGAGCCAAGGTAGTCCGAGGATGAGTGGGTGAAGGGAGCAAGGCAGCACTAAAAATGTGAGGACCTCATGATGGATGGCCCCCACAGTGAGACTGACAACGCTGGTGGAGTGAGTGATTGACCCATTTCCCAAAGGGCGGCCATCCAAGGCGTGGACAGAGACCGGAGCTGGGAGGCGACGGAGGGTAAGTTGGAGGGCCCGGGCCAAGGCACCACTGATGAAGTTGCCCGCCGCCCCCGAATCTAGCAGGGCTGAAATAGAAGAGGAGCAATCACCGGAGCGGACTGTCACCGGCACCATGAATGGTTTTGCCGCCAGAATTGGAGAGGGAGCGCTTACCTCACTGTGATAGGTCCTTTCCCGGGGCAGCGCCCCTCTGATGGACCTTGGAGACCGAGCAGGTCTCACCGGGCAGCCCGCCAGCTGGTGACCCTCCTCTCCGCAGTAGAGGCACAAACCCTGCTCGATGTGGCGGCGACGCTCAGTGTTGGTGAGGCGGGTGTGACCAATCTGCATTGGCTCGGGCCCAGGGTCTGAATGGAATTGGAGTGGCGATCTGGTAGGTCAGGCTTGTCGACGGCGTTCACGCAGCAGACAGTCCAAACGGATAGACAGGGCAATGAGGGAGTCCAGACTCATGTTCTCACCACGGCAGGCCAGCTCCATTTGAATATCCTCTCTGAGTCCACGCCAGTAGATAGAACAGAGAGCTGGCTCATTCCAGCCGCTGGCAGCAGCAGCAGTCCGGAAGGCCAGGGCGTAGTCCGCAGCAGAGCTGGTGCCTTGGGTGAGCTGGAGCAGTCTCTCGCCCACCTCTCGCCCCTCTGCTGGGTGATCAAACACTGCACGAAAAAGATTCTCAAAACGCTCATAAGTGGCAACTTCCTCACCTCTTCCTTCCCAGACGGCGGTCGCCCATTGCAGGGCCCTTCCTGTCAGTCGCAAGATGATGGTAATGATCTTAGTCGCATCTGAAAGGGAAGGATGGTGAGCAAAGTATAGTTGGTACTGTAGGATGAAACCGTGACAGTCAGTGGGGGAACCTTCATAGCGTTCTGGAAGTTTGATCGGTGAATCGTACTGACGGTAAGGCTCGGCTGGTGGAGCAGGCGGGGGAACCGGGACGGGAGGCGGGCGCAGAACAGTCGTGAGTTGCTCCATGCGGTGGACAACTTCACCCATGGCAGCTCGGAGTTGGACAAGCTCACGCTGCTGATCAGCAACTGCTTCGACCAGGGCCTGCACCGGCGAGGACTCCCCATGCTGGTCTGGACTCTCCTCCATGGGCAGGGGAATGTTCACTGCGTCCATGGTACGGCGAAGTCTTCTGTCAGACAGCCAGAACAAACGCAGGACGCAAATGCGCAATACAGGCTTTTATTTCAACAAAAGGCAAAGGTAAACAAGGAACTGGGAAGTTCGACAAGGTTGGTCTCAAAGTTCACACAAACTGGATTCGTCTCACAAGTAGATACAAACTGTATTCATCTCACAATGGAAACCGGCAAAGGTCTGTGGCTCTTAACCAAGCGTAGACTTCACAAAGAATGTGCAAAAGTGAGGGGTTTAAATAAGGAGGAGACTTAACGAAATTAAAGGGCAAACAGGTGAAGGTGGTGAGTGATGATCAGAGCGGTGATCAGTAGACCGGCGACGCTGAACGCTGAGTGGCTGAAGCAGACAAGGGGGGAGGCGAGGTCGTTACAGTCACTGAGCTCAATCATCTCTTTACAGTCGAAAGAAAAGACCAATATGATTACTTAATTATCTACACTGACTCATTACTCTGTGTATTGTTACCTGTGCTGATATCTTACAATGTTTATGCATACCTAAGTGGAATTACTGTCAGTAAATTTACTTCAAAATAAATAAAACTCATATCAAAATGTGAATTGTTCTAGGGTTGATCATGTCGTTGACTCTATTTTAAAATCCGACTTATACAACAGTTGGATCCTGTCACTTAATTTGACTGAACAAGAAGCATTCCATGAGAGCTAATCTTCAGTGTTATGGTACTGGAATGTTTTACCATAACCATACCATACCACACACAACCTGACCACACATAAACCGACCACACAACCTGCAATAAAGCGGGAAAAAAAACACTCTTAGAGTTACGGTGAGCACCAGCTGATCTACATACGCTATGTCTTCTTATAGGTGACGTTTTTTGTCACCATTGTAAAACTATCTCTCAAACAAAAGTTGAAGATCTGATTTACACGTTTTTATTGGTTAGCTTTACCTCTACAAGGTGTGAAATATGGGGTCCAATAATGCTTGTTCAAAGTATTTATAAGATTCGCGAGGAGAACAAGAACTATGAAGATCTCTCGATTACCTGCTGTTTACACCACAGTGACACAAAGGTTATTACGTAGAGATAGCACAGATACTTTACCGCGTCACAAGAAAACACAGTCACAACTAGTTATACAGGAATTCCCCAGACCAGCCCATTTCAAAACAAAAACACAATGTCCCTTGTTTTCTTTTTCAGAGTAAAACATTAGAGACCTTTGATTTAAGTCATTATGGCTTCAGTGTCAGCTACTTTGACACTGTTCCTCACATCAGTGGTACTAGCTGAGGGGCAAGGTGAGTAAAATCTTGTGATTATATGTTTTTGGCTCACTTCATTAACATTACGCACTCTGACTCTTAGGAACAGGCACCTAAATTTGCCAGCTATCCGTCTCTGTCTCCACCTTCATCTTTCTCTCTACATATAAATAATTTGAAAGAAGTAGCGAACTAGCGTCAACTGAGAAATTACACACACACACACACACACACATATATATTGAACTATTGAACTGTTGCTGATAAAATATCTTATTGATAATGACTGAAAATATAGAGATATAATCAATATATATATGTATATGTGTGTGTGTATGTATGTATGTATGTATGTATGTATGTGTGTGTGTGTAAATAATAAATCAATAATACAAAGATTACTAATCTAAATATTTATAAGGTTGAACTGTTTTGGAATAGTACTAGTAAACTGTTACTATTAAATGTGTGTGTGTGTGTGTGTGTGTGTGTGTATATATATATATATATTTATATATATATGTGTGTGTGTGTGTGTATGCATACACACATAATAAATTGTATTTAATCAATAATACGAAGATTACTAATCTAAAGATTAATAAGGTTGAACTGTTTTGGAGTAGTACTAGTAAACTGTTACTATTAAATGTGCATGTGTATATATATATGTGTGTGTGTGTGTGTGTGTGTGTACATACATACATATATACACACACACACATACAGGTTTGCACCGCATAACCATGCTTCAGTCAGCGACAGACCGCATATACGACAGTGGTGCCATAAGATTATAATGGAGCTGAAGATGTTCATGATACTTGATAAAGATAATAAACAACTATGTTACTGGTTTATGTAGTTGCTATACTGCACTCTTTTATCATTATTTTACTGTACTCTTTCTATGTATAAAAAAAAACACTCTATGACGTTCGCACAACAACGAAATCACCTAACGACGCATTTGTCAGAACTTATCTCCATCGTTAAATGACGCATACCTGTGCGCCTATATGTACGGGATAATGTATAGTCCGCTGGTCTGATGGTACATGCATGTTTGACAAGTTCACATTTCGCTCTAACACAGGTTGGCTTCGGTGTTAGCCCCAACCCCCCTTAAGTGTTATAAGATTTTTAAGACACATATCTGATTCCGTCATAGGAAAGACGCCGTACGAAAAGAACCGTTGGCATTCGATATAAGAAAGAACCGTAAATACGGTTCCTCAGAATGCTGCACAAAGTTCCACTGAACTGAATAGGCCATCCCAGCGTTCGGAGGTGCGATATTTCTTGATGATGACCGCTGGAAAAGAATTGATAACTGACAGCAGCCATTGGCGAAGGGGTTTGTGTTTCTGATTCACACCCTTCATATCATTCCGCAAGTAGTCCGTTCACTTATCTTAACAGAAATTCATGGTAATTTGTATTTAACACGTTGGTACGCAACACCTGCAACGTTAAAGTTCTATTTCCTAAAAGGGCTATTTTTCTCAGCGGAAGCCATGAAAAGGAGATAAAAACATTAAAATGAAATACTGTGTGACGTTTCTTTTATCATTTCCGCAATTAACCGTATGATAAGCGGGAGAAAGTCCCCCGGTCATTATCGAAAAATAAATCCAGACGGGACGAACAAGACACTGACGCGCAGCATTATTTTTCGACAATGACCGGCGGACTGTACATCATCCGTTACATAGCCTATATATGTTTTTTAGCGGAAGCAATAAAATCAAATATTTTGTGTCAAATTATTGATTTCTTTAATTAGCTGTGAAATCTGCCTCGCGTCGGGTTCCTGCATCACCCTGTCGGGGTTTACTTCGATATAATGACCGGCTAGCTGTACACTATCCCTTACACACACACATATAGGCTATACATATACATATACATATGCATACGTACACACAGACACACACACTGTACATATATACACAGTATGTGTATATATGTGTGTGTGTGTGTGTGTGTGTGTGTTATATTCAAAACCAGTTCAACCTTACTGATCTTTAGATTGTATACTGCTTATTACCAGTAAACAAAGGGAGTGAACATTATTTGACTTTTAAAGGGAGAATCGAATTCCACTCAAATTACTCTGAACATGGATTGACAGTTGGTGTTCTCTCACACTGTTAAACCTTTGCTTAAAATGTGAGATGGATCTTCTTTATGGAAATGAGACAATTTTATCCATTTGCCACTGAAATCACCTTTCGATTTGTCACAATGTTTTTCCCTACTAAGGCATCTTCCTTTGATGCTAAGACTGCTGCCCAGCCAGTTTAACTTCATTGTCAGCATTTCATTTTAATATGTCATGTGTTACATGTTACATGTTCCCAGTTTTACTTTCTAACTCCGTGGAGTCTGAACTGAAAGCACCATGATTCTCTGCACAGAACTAACGATAAATGATGACTGAAAATCAGTCATAGAAAATAAGATTAAAAACTTGAACAGATCAGAGAAAAGACTGATATTAGATTTGACTCAAAGACTAAATGTAGTGCTTGGCATGTAGCTGAAGTATAGTGAAAACGGCAGGATCCTATTTTGTATTTGCCTATGGTATTCACTTTGTGATCTGATGCACCTTTTTTTTAACAAGACCTATAAACTGAGATTAATCGATCAAATGTTCTGTACATACTATCACCTTTCTGCTGCTAAATCATCAACATCACCAGAATAATACTTTTTCTCCTCAGTCTGATACGCACTGTGATTTGATGTGCTTTTTCAGAAACCCAAGAAATTCATATTAAGTGCATCTACTTAAGAGACTGCACGCTACCCTGTCGCTTCAAAAAGAGTGGTAAAGAAAATGTGATACAGTGGGTAAAAGGGGAAAAGCATGTGCATTCCTTCTATGACAACAAAGACCATCTAGAACATCAGGACCAAGACTACAAGGGGAGGACAGCCCTGTTCAAAGAACAGATAGTCTATGGAAATGCATCTCTCCTGTTAAGATGGGTGAAGCTTCAAGATGAAGGCACATACAAATGCCACACCGGTTACAACTCCAACAGTGATGAAAGCTTTGCAGAAGTTACTGTGAAGGGTGAGAGAGAGTGTATTACAATTCATGAGTGTACACATATATGTATATATATATACAGTGGAAACCGCTTATAGTGCTCACAGTTATAGTGATCAACCACTTATATGGATCAAAAAGCTTGGGATAGAATCATCCCTATACAAGTACAGTACTGTATAATTCGCTTATAGTGATTAAGCAGTCTGCTTACAGTGCTCATTTTGGGTCTTTTTATACATGACAACATATTGATAAAAACTGAAACTACGGTAATCCTTTTTCTTTGTTAAACTTTACTCTGATAGGCCTACTTTGTCGCGCGGTAACTTCGTCTGCTTCAGACTAGCCAGTTGAGGCTAATGGTGCGTGCACAGAAATCATGGGGGGAAGAAGAAAGTCATTTTCTCTTTATGACAAACGCAGACTCGTCGAAGCTTATGACAAACTGCCAAAACGAGCCAACGAGATCCAGCAGTGAAACTTGGCGTTCCTCAGAATACTTTACGGTTAAGTTTGATTTCAAACTCTGCTACCACTTCGGCATAGCCTACAGTTTGTTTCCAATTCTGTTCGAAATTGAGAAATGCAGGCTTAGCCTGTATTTGCACTATACTGACGTTACTGTATTTTGTAAACCGCACAATACTTTGAAGTTTTAGGCTATAGCCTAATTACAATTTGAAATACAGTAAGCTATATATTATATACAGTACTGTAAGCTACTGTACTGTACTAAATTTGAATTATACCCAGTTCAGTAATTTAATTTGTACAGTCCTGTAATTTGAAAAGCGTTTGAAACAACTTTATACCTACTGTATTTTGAAAGAGTCCATAAAATTCCGTAAATCGCGACGCTATCCGTTTCATTATTTTATATTCATGTAATAAATATAGGCTACAAATGTCAGTCAGATGGTAGTCTGTATGAAATATAAAGACAAAGGAAAAAATCGAATCGGTTATAATGATCCGCCCGCTTATAGTGATCATTTTCACCCGGACAGACGTGATCACTATCACTGTCTATAACTATATAAAATGTAGACCGATAAACTAAAAACTTGCCGGTCAAAATGTCCGGTAATAATTCTCATACAAAACGTGCCAACGCCTATAACGACGACGAAATGTAGTGGTGCTCCACGGTTATGGGGGTTTAACTTGAACTTATATATGAGTTCAGCGAGCTGTACCCCAACTGGACTACGCTGTCTAAAATTGCCTGTGTTCTGCCCGTGTCAAGCGAGCCAGCAGAGAGGGGTTCCTCTCTGCAGAACTAAATTAAGACGGCACTGCGAAGTAGTCTGGAGGAGGAGAGAGTGACACGGCTTAGGCGCATTTCAAGCTGCAAAGACACATTATAGGCTACACGTTTGATTTCAAGCAGGCAGCAGAGTTCTTTGCCGCAGAGAAAAAAGGGGAAATCAAATGGGAGTCTATAGGCTACATTTGATGTTTTGCAAGCATAGCCTTTTTTCTAACAGGCTTCAGATGTTACAGGTCACAGATGTTTTGTAATAACCTACATTTTAGCGGCTAATGTTGAGGTTTTGCTCAGTTGTCACTGTTCGTTTTGCTAAATCGTTACTGTTAATTAAATAGTCAAACTGATTTGAGGTCGTTGCCATTCTTTCGTCAACCTATGTGTACACTAGATTTGCGTTTGTAACATATACTGTTATTGTAACGTGACCGGTAAATTTCAAATTTGTTCTAGTTTGTCCGGTAAAAAAAATTCTTTCCCAGACACCGGACCGACAAGAAATAGTCCTAGCGTAAACTCTGACGCGCACACACACACACTCAGAGAGAGGTTTTGCTGTGAAAGGAAAATCAAACATCTCTAAAAATATAAAACACTCGAGTTTTGCGTAAGACTCAAGTTTTTCTCTCTCCTGTAAATGGTCAGCTATTAAACAAGCAAATTTTCTTCTGACCTGTGAGACAATGTAAAAGACTAGACATGGTCATGGTCATCAGCTGGAGACAACCAGTAGATTCAAGTAAAAAAAAAGAGTAAGGCAGTTAACTTTTGAAATATGGACACTTTAAATGTTGCATTTCTGTATTATTGTCACAAACATGAAAACAAACTCATGTGTTTAAGTTCTGTTTCAGCTCCAATCACATCAGTGGATATCACAGAAACAGATGATGAGGTTACATGCAGCTCCAGTGGAGTGTATCCAGCTCCAGCAGTCAGCTGGTTAACTGACCCCTCGTCAAGTCAAGAGATCTTGAAAGTGACCAAAGACAACTCAGTGGATCAGCAGGGTTTGTACTCTGTGAAAAGTACACTCAAGAAAATCCAAGGTAACTCTACTGCATATATCTGCTCCGTTACTTCCAATGGTCAGAAATGGAGTGCCTCCTTGAGAAATGAAGGTAAGCATTTTTCCATCAGTATATGAAACAAACACAATGTAAAACATAGCTTATTCCCTGTGTGACCAATTCACCAAACAACAGGAATATGGAGCAACTCTGGGAGATCAGTCAAACATGTCCACAGCTCTGTTCCTTTGTCTTGATGGTTCTCAGCACAAATTTTGTGGAATAAACAGAAGTGAGCCAATTCTAGGATGAAGGCTCAACCCCTGTAATATCATTTGGTGCGCAAAATTCAATGCCACCGTCAATGTCTTGCTTGATATAGTGACATAGCTGAAAGTGTGTAAGACTTGACATTGTTTTAATCATGTCAATTATTCACAGTGGAAAAGAACATTAATGAAACACAGACTCTGAGCATCCAGTGCCCTGTCCATCAGTCAGACTCACAGGACTTTTCCATCACATGGACCTTCAACTCCGCAAGTACCATTGTGATCTATGACAGCCAAACACAAGAGCTAAAGAAGTCTGACCAGTGGGAGCTTGTAGTTAAAGCTGTGACAGGAGAGGGGACTCTTCAACTTCAAAACCTCAGAAGCACTGAACACTCAGGAACATACACCTGTGACAGGACAACAGTCAACAGCAGAGACATAGTGCACACTTATGTACAAATCATACCCTCTCAAGGTAAGCATTTATGCTGTCTCTCTGTGCATATCATCCCATTAACCAATGTAATAGCAGAGATCCCTAAATCACTATATTGGTATTGGACTTTCTGTGAATATTCTTATTTTTCTTTTGCAGAGTCAAATGTGGGACTATATGTGGGAATCAGTGTTGCTGTTGCTGTTGTAATAATTGCAGGAATAGTAATCTACATGAAAAAGTGTAGGGGTAAGCCTCTTTCTATATACTGCCCTTCACTCCTTTTCTTTTCTGTTCATTGACTGTCACTCAGTATGGACATAAGTATTTGGTCATAATGTATTGACAGAAATTTGACAAGTGCCTAAATTCTCTCAGTCACTAAAAAGAAATTCCCAGGCTAGAAATACCCAATGCTGTCTTTCAGTTTGGGCTGACATCATAATGATAATTAAGAGCCAACAAGTACACAGTCCAGCAATACCAGAGATTATGTTTGTGATACTGGTCCTTCTCATGAAAACCTTTTAAATGAAAGAGTTTGAAGATGAACCATGCTGAAGATCTAATGGGTATCTTCAAAACCTCACAAGCACTGAGCACACAGAAACATACACCTGTAACAGGACAGCAGTCAGAGGCACAGAAATAGTGTACACTTAGAAATCACACCCTCTAAAGGTAGCCTTTGTACAGATCACCCCATGTAACCAATGTAATAGTATAGATCGCTAAATCACTATCTTTGTATTGGACTTATTTCGCAATGTTTTTCACAATGCATAAATGGAATTATAACTTTGTGCACTTAATACAAAAGCCAGGGACAGAATCATGGAGCAGCACATGAGAGCATGAGATGAACATAATTACATCATCAGTATGTATGGAGTAGTCAGTCAGTGTCTTTCACTTTAGGAAGAGATTATAACAATTTTCTCATTCAAATAGAGGAACCATCAGGCACTTGGTTCACCAATATGAAAGGGTTATATTTAGGATATTGGGCTTTGTCACAGATAACACAGCTGTTGAAGATTATACAGACTGAAGCTCAATGCATTGTGCTGTCTATCTAAGAAGTATCTCTTTTTTATAGGCAACTGTGCTAATGGAGTTATATACGCTTCCGAGACTGACGCACCCACTGAAACTGACTATTGCATGGATAAGACTGACCAGGAGTTGAAAGAATTTGAATAATCAAGGAGTCATCGTAGAATAAATGCATCACCTTTCTTGTTTTAACAATGCATCGAAAAACAGTGTTTTTTGAAGAAAGTGCCCTAATTACGGAGACCCCTAAGGGTAATGGCTGGGATTTTTTTTTTTTTTTTGAGCTACTTTTGCATTCCCTCGCAATAACTTTTCAATTCCCACGCAATACATTTTGTGTTCCCTCGCAATACTTTTGCAATCCCACTACTCTTACTCTGTTTTCCACTCTTAACATGCAACACAACATGGGCCAGCTCACAGAGTTTTACTTTGAACTTGGCATTAAATATGCAGATATAGTTTTACTGCCAGGGCACGATGAAGAGTAACACGGAAAGGTAGCCTGCATGGAACTGTAGCGATTGTCAAACTTTGCGAGGGAACGCAAAGTGTATTGCGTGGGAACGCAAAACTTGTTGCGTGGGAAAGCAAACGTATTGCATGGGAACGCAAAACTTATTGCGCAGCAACGCAAAAGTAGCTCCAAAAAACAATCCCCACCATGACCCTTAAGGGGCTCCGTACCCAATACCTCACACAGTGAAGCAGAATCACAGGGTCGTGTGGACAGTCTGGGCAATCAGAGGTGATGAGAAATTTGGCTTTTGTCACAATTTAGTGTGTACTAGCTGTTGTGCACAGAGTGCGAATTATACAATGACAATTGAGGGGGTCAATTTTCTCCAGGGCTGCATAGCATAGGATATATAAATGTTTCAACCCCTCTGAACTGTTGTTTTTCCCTCTTTTGAGGGTGTCCAAGTCTTAATTAGGTGGGTCAGACCCCCCCCTCCATCCCCCCCGTAATTGGAACCATGGTTGTGCACTCTATGACTAGTTGACAAGTCCTCTAATGTAACCATGAAACTTTCTAAGAGTCATGTATCAAATTATTATAGCCCAAAAATGAGACTGGGTTATTTTTGTTCTGCTTAATTGTCATTGGACTGAAGTTCTTGCCAACGATGCTAATATGGATTGTATGACCTATGAGGCCAGCACAATGATGACACAAGACCATAAGAGGCAAAGCACAAAAAGAAGATCTAAGAAGGAAAAAGACAACAGGCTCGATTAATCCCACTCAGCAGTAAAGGAGATTAATTTGTCTCTCACGGATCAGATTAGATGGATCAGAAAAAAAACAGATTTATAACTCCATATAATTGTTAACTTTGTTTCATTTGACAATTTCAAATCAGATTCTACCTTCTGTCATTGTTTAGTTATTTTTCCATATGAAGTATACACATAATTTTGCCTATAAAGAGATGATATTTACTGATACGTGTATTTTTACACCAAATGTACATGAAATCCAAAAGGTTGGACGAAAACATCTCTGGACGTAGTGTCCAGAGACAGAACCTCAGGGGACAGTCTGCTATACCTCACAGACCTACAGAATGTTTTTTCCTTTGGTGATGGTCACACAAAAGCACTTTTTCAGCTTGGTTATAATATAGTTATATTAATGTCATATTTTCACCAAAGAAATGTTTATGAAGGATGATGAAAGATGAAGGATGCTTCCTGAAGTAAAACCCATGAAGTGAGTCTAAAAGAGCTTAGGGTTTTCCGACTGATTTTTAGGTAAAATAAGGTGCTGAAATACAGTAGAATTTTCCTTTGACTGTCACTTATCCATTTTGCAAGAACAACAATGTCTCTTCTGTTTTTGTTTTATTTTTGTTTTGTTTTGTTTTTTTATACACTATTACATTCACATGCAACTAATTTGTTGAATTTTCACTCGGTCAGTAGCACTTTGTTGTCTGCTACACTTTGTGCTCAAAGTGAAATGTTTACAGTGTATATTTTTGGGAGGACTGTCTCTTCTCAGCACAGGGGGAAAAGATTATGAGAGCAGTTGCTCTTTGACCCTGTAAAACACTACTTATCTTTTACTGAAGGACCTCTCAAGCCAATCTTTGGCCCTGCAATATCTTACACATCTTTTACTGAATAATCTCAGGCACCAATCTTTAGCTGCAGAGCCTAACTGTCTGAACTCCCCTCTGGTTTAAAGCTCCAACTGGCTGACTGTATCAAAGGTCAATGTAAAACTACTGAACCAAACTCTTGAATTTTCAAAAATTACAGTTAATATAATTACAGAAATTCTATCACTGATTGCCGCTTCTGTTAAACCTTTTGAAAAAGCTTTGCTTCTCCTTTTGCACAATGAATTCTGTGAAGATTTTTTTTCTCTGTAATTTGTTTAACACACAGTATTTACAGTAAGTCTTTTTATCGCTGTGATGCATACGATGCCAGAGGAATAAAACAGATCATTAAAAATAAAAAAATGACCAGGAATAAGGAGGCTTGGTTCTAGTCTGAGAACATTATCTCTAACTTTATGACTTATGTCAGTGACTAATTTCCATCATTCCATTCCATCAGAGGCAGTGTCTACCTGTAAATGCCATATTCATGACAAAGCAATACTGAATACTCAAGTACTTTAAGACCGGTATTAAGAAAGTGTCTAGAAATGACAAAACCTCTTTACATAGAATACAGACACTGAAACCGTAGTTGGTACAAATGTCTAAGAATAAATCAACCCCACATTACTAGACAACAGCAATGTTTTTGAAAAATCACTTAACATCTTACCATCTGCAAATACAGAGACCTTAATTTTACCATGGACCAAACTAAGACAAACTAAGTTTCCCATTTCCTATATAATTTAAGTTTATTTTTTGAAGCATGTGTGATAAATTAAAACACAGAGGACATGTATGCTAGAAATGACAATTTATATACATTATATACTGATTAAAAATCCTTCAAAGAAGTTAGTATCAAATATTATTCAAATATATCATTACGACGCAGTACTTTTCATTCACCATTCTTGTGTGTGTGTGTGTGTGTGTGTGTGTGTGTGTGTGTGTGAGCTTGTATCAGAGAGACAGGTTAGCTGTTACATCCCCTTTGAGCTTGCCACTGCTTAGGCTGTGGATCATAGCTATCATTTGGGTATGTTTGCTCAGCTCTTCTTCTTTCTTCTGTAGCTTGGCCTCCAACTGGGACTTCTGCAGTTCCAGGGAGGAGGCCTGTAAAATGGACAAAACAGCAGGAAACACCCAGGATAAGTCTGAGGCCTACCAGACTACCATTCACCCCACCTCACAAAACAATCGTAAACATGATGTACTCATTTAAAATGAAGAAAGACACGGTCCCTGATCACATATTCCGCCCACCTTGATGCTGGCATCCTTCCTGGCCTGCTCGATCGTTTTTAGTTCTTTTTTCATAGCACTGATTGTTATCTCCATGTCAGAAGCCCTCTGCCCCTGTCTATCTAACTCAGTCTGCAGGTCTGTAACGGAATAACAGATGAATAACACAGCTGTTGAAGATTTTACAGACTGAAGCTGAATGCACTGTGCTGTATATTTAAGAGGTTTCTCTTTTTTATAGGCAGCCGTGCTAATGGAGCTGTATAAGCTTCCAAAACTGACACGCCCACTGAAACTGACCACTGTATGAATCAGGCCAACTGAGATGAGACAGAATGTGAAGAATATAGTTAAAGCTAAAGCATATACCTGCGATGGACTGGCGACCTGTCCAGGGCTTTTCCCCGCCCTCTGCCCAGTGACCACCCTAGGCTCCAGCACCCCCGCGACCCTATCTAGGATATGCGGGTTAGATAATGAATGAATGAATTAACGAATGAACTAATTAATTAATTGATTAATTGATTAAATAGCATATGGGAGCATGTATTTAAAGATGTAGCAGGAGAGGGCGCTCTTGAGCTTCAAATTCTCTGAAGCACTGAGCACTCAGGAACATACGCAGAGACAGATTGTACACATAGGTACAAATCACACCCTCTTGTGATAGCTTGAATCACTGCACTTATATTTTTAAAAAAAAGACTGGTATGGATGTCCACATTTTTATGTAGTGTTGTTAACTTCATGGATCATAATGACTTCATCTTCTGTTTCTTGAAATGCTTCAACCACTATTTTTGATTTTCTTTGGTTTTTATTGTAATCTCTTACTTTAAATCTGGAGTCTGTGTAGGACTTCTTAACAAACGCTGCACAAGGAGGAGAAAGAGAATTAGAGACCTTACATGTAAAGCACATTGAGAGAAATGTATCTCAATCATCTCTTTACAGTCAAAAGAAAGACCAATATAAAACCATTTCAGTTAATGATTACTTCATTACCTACACTAACTAATTCTCTGTGCATTTTTATCTGTGCTGATATATTTTAATGTTTATGCAGGCCTAAGTGGAATCAGTGTCAGCGAATTTAAAACAATTCTTACATCAAAATTTTGTGAAATGTTAATCAAATCATTTACTCTGTTAAAATCCAACTTACACAACAGTCGGATCTTGTTGCTTAATTTGATTGGACAACAGGCATTCCATGAGAGTTAATATTAAGTATAAGAGCACTTGGATGTTTCACCATCACCATCACCACACTCTTAGAGTGATAGTGAACACCAGTTGATCTACACACAAAAATATGTGATGAAAGAAGTTAGGGGTCATTTCAAAAGGAAGCAATCTGAAATAAACAGTGATCTCTTAGCTTTTCTCTCTCTGTTTTTCTTTTTTCTTTTCTTTTCTTTCTCTGTCATGTTGTCTGAATGCATTAACTATACACACAACATAATTGTTAACTTGTCAGAATGGATCAGTATTTCACAACTTATCAATGGAATTACATGTAATGTTTAAATGTTTTTTGTTAAAACAAGTACAGAGTACATTTGATCTAAAATTATAGGTTACAGTACACAACTTCCAAAGTTTTACATCTCTGCCTTATAGCACACGCCCTAGACTCAAAACTTCTGCAGTCCAATATTAGTTGATTTGTTTTTTGGGCTTTTTTTTGTTTTTTTCTTTGCTTTTTTTTTTTTAAAAAAGATCATTTCTTTCTATCTTTTTTACTTATTTCATGTGTAATGTTGTCACCTTTACATAATCGTTTGATTTTACAAATATCACTCTGAAAGTACTGAACTCTATTGGGCCTTTTTCCAATGACTCACGTCAAACGTGCTAAAGTCACATAATGAGTGGAGAGCACAATCCCATCATTGTTAATCTGAGGATGGAATTCAGAAGACCTCATGTTTTTGCCTTGGTCGACATTTTCAAGGCTGTTTCTTTTGGTTTTTGGACCACAACAAGGACAGAAATAAGCAGGAAAATAAATATAGGTATGCAGTGAATTATTTCTGTTATCTGTTCAATTACTTGATAATCACCTATCAGTGGATTAGTATTTCAACAGTAAAGTCACAAGAATCTCCTTAGAATAGGCAGTGTTGCAGTTTAGCAGATACTTGCAGTTGATTTACGTTAACATGACTCTATCTTCAAATCCTCTGTAGTCATTACACAGAAAACTAAAGGTTTAATCAAGCTTTTCAATGTGAACTGAAAAAAAAGAAGAATATATCTGTGATGTAAAGAGATTGTATTTCTGCTCTGATTTAAATGATCAATGTTTTTCTCTACAGAAGGTGGCAGCACCTGAGTTGTCCTGACTGACAGTAAGATTTGACTTGAAATGGTCAATATTTAGAGAAAGTTACACTGAACTGGATGTTAATCTCATGTCTAGTCTACCGTAAAATGATAAGACAGTATCACAATTTAAAATAAAGCTATTTTAATTTGTAAAAATGTTTTATTCAAATCCATTGTCATGAGCAGACCTGTGTTTGCAAAACCTTGTCATACAGTGTTTCCACCTCTCAGGTACAAAGCTTAAAAACTTGGTCTGACGAGCATTGTAACTTTATCAAAATGCTCCCTACATATCTGGTGCTCACACAACATTCCACTGACAACTAGTCATGCAGCATTTTTTGGGGACTGTTGAGATCAGCCCAGTTAAAAACAAAAGCAAGTCCACAGTTCTGTGAAGTTTTTCAGAATGAAGCATGGAGACATGTGCTCGTGATGATTATGGAATCATTAATCAGGATTTCTACACTGCTCTGGATCTTAGTAATATTAACTGGAGGTAAGTAAAGTCTTCTGAACATAAATGATGAACTTGGCTCAGAGCAACAGCATTACCTGCTCTGAGATTATGAACTCTGACTCTTAGGAAGTAGCACTTCATTCTTTCCTCTTTCTATTTCTTCACCTGTGTTATTTAAACACGATCTGTACAATTTCCAACCAATTCATCTGAACTGTGGCTTGTCTGATTGATACTTCTGACCACATAGTGAGATCAGTTGTTGATATGAATTAATGACTGACCTGAACATCCTTTCATACCAAGCAATCACAACAATCATGGTACTTTAATTTTGAGTGGAGAATTAAGTTGTAATCTGTTCACTCTAGATGTCTGGCAACAAATAGTAAAAAGTGACTGATACTGAAAAAAATTGTCTATAAAATAGGAGACAGATCAATCATGTTGTTACAAGTCGAATAATCTGGTGAATAAAATAATCTTTTTACTCAACCCTTTGACATGGAGCTGTTATTCTCTCATAAGACTTATAACAGTTTGAAATGATTAAACCTCTGAGGTTCTTCAAAGTTTCGATGGTCTCAGACTGAGATTATTTTGTACATTCATTCATTTTCCTGCTGTGTGAAGGTGTGTTTTCAATCAGCACATTTGTAAACTAAACCAGTTCAACTTGTCTGCCAGCATTTTATGCATTTTTTATGTGAGTGTTTTACTTTCTTTTCTGACTGCAGTCTTAAAACTAGTGCTCTGATTTTCTGAAGTGGTCTAATAATGACTGGTGATTATAGTAAAAACAACAGCAGTAGCAACAGCAACAAAAATGTCTATGAAGGATGGTGAATGATGAAGAATGCTTCCAGGAGTAAAACTCATGAAATGAGTCTAAAAGAGCTCAGGGTTTCCCAACTGATCTTTAGGTGAAATAAGGTGCTGAAATACAGGGGTTGTTATTGTACTTTCACTGATCCGTTTTCCAAGAACAGCATGTCTCCTGTCTTTTTACACACCATTAAATTCACATGTGACTAATTCATTGGATTTTCATTTGGCCAATAGTAATGTGTTGTCTACTACACTTTCTGCTCCAAAATGAAATGTTTACAGTGTATTTTTTGAGGACTGTCTCTGCTCAGCACAGGGGGAAAAAGATTGTTAAAGCAGATATTCTTTGACCCTGTAAAATCCTACTTACCCTGCTCAGGCATATTTTCCATTAATCCTTTAAAGCATGATTCTCTGCATAAGACTAATAATAACTGATGACAGAAAATCAGTCATAGAAAATAAGATTAAAAACTTGAACAGATCAGAGAAAAGACTGATATTAGATTCGACTCAAAGACTAAATGTAGTGCTTGGCATGTAATAGAAGTATAGTGAAAACTGCAGGATCCTATTTTGTATTTGCCTATGGTGTTCACTTTGTGATCTGATGTACCTTTTTTAACAAGACCTATAAACTGAGATTAATCGATCAAATGTTCTGTACATACTATCACCTTTCTGTTGCTAAATCATCAACATCACCAGAATAATACTTTTTCCTCCTCAGAATGTGCTTTTTCAGAAACCCAAGAAACCCATATTAACTGCATCTTCTCAAGAGACTGCACGCTACCCTGCCGTTTCAAAAAGAGTGGTGAAGCACAGGTGATACAGTGGGTAAAGTGGGAAAAGAATGTGCATTCCTTCTATGAAAAAAAAGACCATCTAGAACATCAGGACCAAGACTACAAGGGGAGGACAGCCCTGTTCAAAGATCAGATACACAGTGGAAATGCATCTCTCCTGTTAAGAGAGGTGAATCTTCAAGATAAAGGCACATACACATGCTACGCCAGATACGACTCAGACGGTGATAACAACTTTGTAGCAGTTACTGTGAAGGGTGAGAGAGTCTTTCACATTTCAAGAGTTTTGTTCATTAAGTTTTCTTGTGAAAAGAAAATGAGGAACGCTAAAAAATACAGAGTGCTGGGACATGTCTTATCAGAAAAGACTCCGTTTCTTGGGTAAAAACTGGTTTCTAATTGGTAACAATCAAATGTTTCACGAAAAATTAAATGATCCAGAATATGAGTAAGTTTTGGTCAAAACGAAACTGGAGCATATGGCGAGTAACTCTTAAAGTACAAATGCTTCAAATCTCATAGATTTGTACATTATTCTAACAAATATGAAACTACATTTGGGTGTGTAACCTCTGTTTTAGCTCCAGTCACATCAGTGGATATCAAAGAAACAGATGATGAGGTTACATGCAGCTCCAGTGGAGTGTATCCAGCTCCATCAGTCTCCTGGTTAACTGACCCCTCGTCAAGTCAAGACATCTTGAAAGTGACCAAAAACAACTCAGTGGATCAGCAGGGTTTGTACTCTGTGAAAAGTACACTCAAGAAAATCCCTGGCAACTCCACTGCATATATCTGCTCTGCTACTTCCGGTAGTCAGAAATGGATTGCCTCCTTGAGAAATGAAGGTAAGCATTTTTCCATTAGTATATGAAACAAGCACAATGTAAAACATAGCTTATTCCCTGTGTGATAAATTCAGTAGATAACAGGAATATGGAGCAACTGTGAGAAATCAGTTAAATATGTATACAGCTCTGTTCCTTTGTCTTGATGATTCTGAGCACAGATTTTGTGGAATAAACAGAAATAATTCAGTTCTGGGCTTAATCCCTGTAATTTTGTTTAGATGCACAAAATTCAATGTCTCTGTCAATGTCTTGCTTCATATAGTGACATAGCTGAATATGTGTGAGGTCTGACATTGTATTAATTATGTCAATTATTCACAGTGGAAAAGAACATTAATGAAACACAGACTCTGAGTATCCAGTGCCCTGTCCATCAGTCAGACTCACAGGACTTTTCCATCACCTGGACCTTCAACTCCACAACTACCATTGTGATCTATGACAGCCAAACACAGGAGCTAAAGAAGTCTGACCAGTGGAAGAATGTAGTTAAAACTGTGACAGGAGAGGGGACTCTTCAACTTCAAAACCTCAGAAGCACTGAACACTCAGGAACATACACCTGTGACAGGACAGCAGACAACAGCAGAGACATAGTGCACACTTGTGTACACATCACACCTTCTCAAGGTAAGCATTTAAGCTGTCTCTTTGTGCGTATTACCCCATTAACCAATGTAATAGCAGAGATCCCTAAATCACTATATTGGTATTGGACTTTCTGTGAATATTCTTATTTTTCTTTTGCAGAGTCAAATGTGGGACTATATGTGGGAATCAGTGTTGCTGTTGCTGTTGTAATAATTGCCGGAATAGTAATCTACATGAAAAAGTGTAGGGGTAAGCCTCTTTCTATATACTGCCCTTCACTCCTTTTCTTTTCTGTTCATTGACTGTCACTCAGTATGGACATAAGTATTTGGTCATAATGTATTGACAGAAATTTGACAAGTGCCTAAATTCTCTCAGTCACTAAAAAGAAATTCCCAGGCTAGAAATACCCAATGCTGTCTTTCAGTTTGGGCTGACATCATAATGATAATTAAGAGCCAACAAGTACACAGTCCAGCAATACCAGAGATTATGTTTGTGATACCGGTCCCTCTCATGAAAACCTTTTAAATGAAAGAGTTTGAAGATGAACCATGCTGAAGATCTAATGGGTATCTTCAAAACCTCACAAGCACTGAGCACACAGAAACATACACCTGTAACAGGACAGCAGTCAGAGGCACAGAAATAGTGTACACTTAGAAATCACACCCTCTAAAGGTAGCCTTTGTACAGATCACCCCATGTAACCAATGTAATAGTATAGATCGCTAAATCACTATCTTTGTATTGGACTTATTTCGCAATGTTTTTCACACTGTATTTCACAATGCATAAATGGAATTATAACTTTATGCACTTAATACAAAAGCCAGGGACAGAATCATGGAGCAGCACATGAGAGCATGAGATGAACATAATTACATCATCAGTATGTAGGGAGTAGTCAGTCAGTGTCTTTCACTTTAGGAAGAGATTATAACAATTTTCTCATTCAAATAGAGGAACCATCAGCCACTTGGTTCACCAATATGAAAGGGTTATATTTAGGATATTGGTCATTGTCACAGATAACACAGCTGTTGAAGATTATACAGACTGAAGCTCAATGCATTGTGCTGTCTATCTAAGAAGTATCTCTTTTTTATAGGCAACTGTGCTGATGGAGTTATATACGCTTCCGAGACTGACGCACCCACTGAAACTGACTATTGCATGGATAAGACTGACCAGGAGTTGAAAGTATGTGAATAATCAAGGAGTCATCATAGAATAAATGCATCGAAAAACAGTGTTTTTTGAAGAAAGTGCCCTAATTACGGAGACCCCTAAGGGTAATGGCTGGGATTTTTTTTTTTGAGCTACTTTTGCGTTCCCTCGCAATAAGTTTTCAATTCCCACGCAATACATTTTGTGTTCCCTCACAATACTTTTGCAATCCCACTACTCTTACTCTGTTTTCCACTATTAACATGCAACACAACATGGGCCAGCTCACAGAGTTTTACTTTGAACTTGGCATTAAATATGCAGATATAGTTTTACTGCCAGAGCACGATGAAGAGTAACACGGAAAGGTAGCCTGCATGGAACTGTAGCGAATGTCATTGTTTGCGAGGGAACGCAAAATGCATTGCGTGGGAAAGCAAACGTATTGCATGGGAAGGCAAAACTTATTGCGCAGCAACGCAAAAGTAGCTCCAAAAAACAATCCCCACCATGACCCTTAAGGGGCTCCGTACCCAATACCTCACACAGTGAAGCAGAATCACAGGGTCATGTGGACAGTCTGGGCAATCAGAGGTGATGAGAAATTTGGCTTTTGTCACAATTTAGTGTGTACTAGCTGTTGTGCACAGAGTGCGAATTATACAATGACAGTTGAGGGGGTCAACTTTTTCTCCAGGGCTGCATAGCATAGGATATATAAATGTTTCAACCCCTCCGAACTGTTGTTTTTCCCTGAGGGTGTTCAAGTCTTAATTAGGTGGGTCAGACCCCCTGAAGTAAAACCCATGAAGTGAGTCCAAAAGAGCTTAGGGTTTTCCAACTGATCTTTAGGTAAAATAAGGTGCTGCAATACAGTAGAATTTTCCTTTGACTGTCACTTATCCATTTTGAAGAAAAACAACGTTTCTTCTGTTTTTGTTTTATTTTTGTTTTGTTTTTTTATACACTATTACATTCACAGCTGACTAATTTATTGCATTTTCATTTGACCAATAGAAATTTGTTGTCTGCTACACTTTGTGCTCAAAGTGAAATGTTTACAGTGTATATTTTTGGGAGGACTGTCTCTTCTCAGCACAGGGGGAAAAGATTATGAGAGCAGTTGTTCTTTGACCCCGTAAAACACTACTTATCTTTTACTGAAGGACCTCTCAAGCCAGTCTTTGGCCCTGTAATATCTTACACATCTTTTACTGAATAATCTCAGGCACCAATCTTTAGCTGCAGAGCCTAACTGTCTGAACTCCCGTCTGGTTTAAAGCTCAGACTGGCTGACTGTGTCAAAGGTCAATGTCTGTGAATTCTATAAAACTACTGAACCAAACTCTTGAATTTTCAAAAATTACAGTTTATATAATTAAAGAAATTCTATCACTGATTGCCGCTTCTGTTAAACCTTTTGAAAAAGCTTTGCTTCTCCTTTTGCACAATGAATTCTGTGAAGATTTTTTTTCTCTGTAATTTGTTTAACACTCAGTATTTACAGTAAATCTTTTTATCGCTGAGATGTATACGATGCCAGAAGAAAAAACCAGATCATTAAAAATAAAAAAAATGACCAGGAATAAGGAGGCTTGGTTCTAGTCTGAGAACATTATCTCTAACTTTATGACTTATGTCAGTGACTAATTTCCATCATTCCATTCCATCAGAGAGGCAGTGTCTACCTGTAAATGCCATATTCATGACAAAGCAATACTGAATACTCAAGTACTTTAAGACCGGTATTAAGAAAGCGTCTAGAAATGACAAAACCTCTTTACATAGAATACAGACACTGAAACCGTAGTTGGTACAAATGTCTAAGAATAAATCAACCCCACATTATTAGACAACAGCAATGTTTTTGAAAAATCACTTAACATCTTACCATCTGCTAATACAGAGACCTTAATTTTACCATGGACCAAACTAAGGCAGTGTTTCCCATTTCCTATATAATTTAAGTTGATTTTTTAAAGCATGTGTGATAAATTCAAACACAGAGGACATGTATGCTAGAAATGACAATTTATATACATTATATACTGATTAAAAATCCTTCAAAGAAGTTAGTATCAAATATTATTCAAATATATCATTACGACGCAGTACTTTTCATTCACCATTCTTGAGTACGTGTGTGTGTGTGTGTGTGTGTGTGTGTATGTGCGCTTGTATCAGAGAGACAGGTTAGCTGTTACATCCCCTTTGAGCTTGCCACTGCTTAGGCTGTGGATCATAGCTATCATTTGGGTATGTTTGCTCAGCTCTTCTTCTTTCTTCTGTAGCTTGGCCTCCAACTGGGACTTCTGCAGTTCCAGGGAGGAGGCCTGTAAAATGGACAAAACAGCAGGAAACACCCAGGATAAGTCTGAGGCCTACCAGACTACCATTCATCCCACCTCACAAAACAATCATAAACATGACGTAGTCATTTAAAATGGAGAAAGACACTGGTCCCTGATCGCATATTCCGCCCACCTTGATGCTGGCATCCTTCCTGGCCTGCTCGATCGTTTTTAGCACTGATCGTTATCTCCATGTCAGAAGCCCTCTGCCCCTGTTTATCTAACTCAGTCTGCAGGTCTGTGACGGAATAACAGATGAATAACACACCTGTTGAAGATTTTACAGACTGAAACCGAATGCATTGTGCTGTACATTTAAGAAGTATCTCTTTTTTATAGGCAGCCGTGCTAATGGAGCTGTATAAGCTTCCAAGACTGTAACGCCCACTGAAACTGACCACTGTATGAATCAGGCCAACTGAGATGAGACAGAATGTGAAAAATATAGTTAAAGCTAAAGCATATACCTGCGATGGACTGGTGACCTGTCCAGGGCTTTTCCCCGCTCTCTGCCCAGTGACCGCCCTAGGCTCCAGCACCCCCACGACCCTATCTAGGATACACGGGTTAGATAATGAATGAATGAATTCACGAATGAACTAATTAATTAATTGATTAATTGATTAAATAGCATATGGGAGCATGTATTTAAAGATGTAGCAGGAGAGGGCGCTCTTTAGCTTCAAAACCTCTGAAGTACTGAACACTCAGGAACATACACAGAGACCGATTGTACACATAGGTACAAATCACACCCTCTTGTGATAGCTTGAATCACTGCACTTATATTTTTTTAAAAAAAGACTGCTATGGATGTCCACATTTTTATGTAGTGCTGTTAACTTCATGGATCATAATGACTTGATCTTCTGTTTCTTGAAATGCTTCAACCACTGTTTTTGATTTTCTTTGGTTTTTATTGTAATCTCTTACTTTAAATCTGTGAGTTTTGAGTCTGTGTAGGACTTCTTAACAAATACTGCACAAGGAGGAGAAAGAGAATTAGAGACCTTACATGTAAAACACATTAAGAGAAATGTAGAATTCTCAAACAGCCCAGTTTACTCCACCTCATTGAGCTCAATCATCTCTTTACAGTCAAAACAAAGACCAATACAAAACCCTTTCAGTCAGTGATTGCTTCATTACCTACACTGCCTCATTTCTCTGTGTATTCTTATCTGCACTGATATATTACAATGTTTATGCATAGCTAAGTGGAAATTCCTGTAAATTTATAAATTTGTTTCAAAATAAATAACAGTGTTACATCAAAAATTTGTGAAGTGTTCTAGGGTTAATCAAATCATTTACTCTGTTAAAATCCGACTTACACAACAGTTGGATCTTGTTGCTTAATTTGATTGGACAACAAGTGTTCCACGAGAGCTAATATTATGGGTATGATGAAGATGGGTATCTACACTGAGGAAATAAACACTCTTAGAGTGATAGTGAACACCAGTTGATCTACACACAAAAATATGTGTTGAAAGAAGTTAGGGGTCATTTCAAAAATTTCTTTGTATATCATCGTGTCACATGTTTTTGTCCCTGTCTTTGCAATACTGCTAATAATTTTGATAATGACAATCATAAAAATATATAAACAACGAGTATCAACAGCTGCAAGGGAGCAATCTGGAAGAAATGGTGATCTCTTCGCTTTTCTCTCTCTCTGTTTTTCTTTTCTTTTCTTTTCTTTCTCTTTCAGGTTGTCTGAGTGCATTAACTATACACACAACATAACTTTTAACTTGTCAGAATGGATCAGTATTTCACAACTTATCAACAGAATTACATGTAATGTTTAAATGTTTTCATTAAAAAAACAAGTACAGAGCACATTTGATCTAAAATTACAGGTTACAGTACACAACTTCCAAAGTTTTACATCTCTGCCTTATAGCACACACCCTAGACTCAAATCTTCTGCAGTCCAATATTAGTTCATTTGGTTTTTTTTCTTTTCTTTTTTTCTTTGCTTTTTTTTAAAAGATCATTTCTTTCTATCTTTTCTACTTATTTCATGTGTAATGTTGTCACCTTTACATAATCGTTTGATTTTACAAATATCACTCTGAAAGTACTGAACTCTATTGGGCCTTTGCCAAATGATTCACGTCAAACGTCCTAAAGTCACAAAATGAGTGGGGAGCACAATCCCATCATTGTTAATCTGAGGGTGGAATTCAGAAGACCTTATGGTTTTGCCTTGGTCGACATTTTCAAGGCTGTTTCTTTTACTTTTTGGACCACAACAAGAACAGAAATAAGCAGGATAATAAATATAGGTATGCAGTGAATTATTTCTGTTATCTGTTCAATTACTTGATAATCACCCATCAGTGGATTAGTATTTCAACAGTAAAGTCACAAGAATCTCCTTAGAATAGGCAGTGTTGCAGTTTAGCAGATACTTGCAGTTGATTTACGTTAACATGACTCTATCTTCAAATCCTCTGCAGTCATTGCAGGCAAAATCTAAAGGTTTAATCAAGCTTTTCAATGTGAACTGAATTAAAAAAGAAGAAGAATTCTGTGATGTATTTCTGTTCTGATTTAAATGATCAACCTTTTTCTCTACAGAAGGTGGCAGCACCTGAGTTGTCCTGACTGACAGTAAGATTTGACTTGAAATTGTCCATATTTAGAGAAAGCTAAACTGAACTGGATGTTAATCTCATGTCTAGTCTACCGTAAAATGATAAGACAGTGTCACAATTTAAAATAAAGCTATTTTAATTTTTAAAAATGTTTTATTCAAATCCATTGTCATGAGCAGACCTGTGTTTGCAAAACCTTGTCATACAGTGTTTCCACCTCTCAGGTACAAAGCTTAAAAACTTGGTCTGACGAGCATTGTAACTTTATCAAAATGCTCACTACATGTCTGGTGCTCACACATTCCACTGACAACTAGTCATGCAGCAGTTTGGGGGACTGTAGGGATCAGCCCAGTTAAAAACAAAAGCAAGTCCACAGTTCTGTGATGTTTTTCAGAATGAAGCATGGAGACATGTGCTCGTGATGATTATGGAATCATTAATCAGGATTTCTACACTGCTCTGGATCTTAGTAATATTAACTGAAGGAGGTAAGTAAAGTCTTCTGAACATAAATTATGAACTTGGCTCATAGCAATAGCATTACCTGCTCTGAGATTATGAACTCTGACTCTCAGGAAAAATCACTTCATTCTTTCCTCTTTCTATTTCTTCACCTGTGTTATTTAAACACGATCTGTACAATTTCCAACCAATTCATCTGAACTGTGGCTTGTCTGATTGATACTTCTGACCACATAGTGAGATCAGTTGTTGATATGAATTAATGACTGACCTGAACATCCTTTCATACCAAGCAATCACAACAATCATGGTACTTTAATTTTGAGTGGAGAATTAAGTTGTAATCTGTTCACTCTAGATGTCTGGCAACAAATAGTAAAAAGTGACTGATACTGAAAAAAATTGTCTATAAAATAGGAGACAGATCAATCATGCTGTTACAAGTCGAATAATCAAAAGATGAAGAATACTGCTTGGAGTAAAACTCATGAAATGAGTCTAAAAGAGCTCAGGGTTTTCCAACTGATCTTTAGGTAAAATAAGGTGCTGAAATACAGGGGTTGTTATTGTACTTTCACTTATCCGTTTTCCAAGAACAGTATGTCTCCTGACTTTTTACACACCATTACATTCACATGTGACTAATTCATTGGACTTTCATTTGGCCAATAGTAATGTGTTGTCTGCTACACTTTCTGCTCCAAAATGAAATGTTTACAGTGTATTTTTGGAGGACTGTCTCTGCTCAGCACAGGGGGAAAAAGATTGTTAAAGCAGATATTCTTTGACCCTGTAAAATCCTACTTACCCTGCTCAGGCATATTTTCCATTAATCCTTCAAGGCATGATTCTCTGCATAAGACTAATAATAACTGATGACAGAAAATCGGTCATAGAAAATAAGATTAAAAACTTGAACAGATCAGGGAAATGACGGATATTAGATTTGACTCAAAGACTAAATGTAGTGCTTGGCATGTAGCTGAAGTATAGTGAAAACCGCGGGATCCTATTTTGTATTTGCCTATGGTATTCACTTTGTGATCTGATGTACCTTTTTTAACAAGACCTATAAACTGAGATTAATCGATCAAATGTTCTGTATACTATTGCCATTCTGCTGCTGAATCGTCAACATCACCAGAATAATACTTTTTCCTCCTTAGAATGTGCTTTTTCAGAAACCCAAGAAACCCATATTAACTGCATCTTCTCAAGAGACTGCATGCTACCCTGCCATTTCAGAACGAGTAGTGAAGGACAGGTGATACACTGGAAAAAGGGAGAAAGGAATGTGCATTCCTTCTATGAAGACAAAGACCAGCTAGAACATCAGGACCAAGACTACAAGGGGAGGACAGCCCTGTTCAAAGATCAGATACACAGTGGAAATGCATCTCTCCTGTTAAGAGAGGTGAATCTTCAAGATAAAGGCACATACACATGCTACGCCAGATACGACTCAGACGGCGATAACAACTTTGTAGCAGTTACTGTGAAGGGTGAGAGAGTCTTTCACATTTCAAGAGTTTTGTTCATTAAGTTTTCTTGTGAAAAGACAAACGAGGAACACTAAAAAATACAGAGTGCTGGGACATGTCTTATCAGAAAAGACTCTTGGGTAAAAACTGGTTTCTAATTGGTAACAATCAAATGTTTCACGAAAAATTAAATGATCCGGAATTTGAGTAAGTTTTGGTCAAAACGAAACTGGAGCATATGGCAAGTGACTCTTAAAGTATAAATGCTTCAAATCTCATAGATTTGTACATTATTCTAACAAATATGAAACTACATTTGGGTGTGTAGCCTTTGTTTTAGCTCCAGTCACATCAGTGGATATCAAAGAAACAGATGATGAGGTTACATGCAGCTCCAGTGGAGTGTATCCAGCTCCAGCAGTCTCCTGGTTTACTGACCCCTCGTCAAGTCAAGACATCTTGAAAGTGAACAGAAACAACTCAGTGGATCAGCAGGGTTTGTACTCTGTGAAAAGTACACTCAAGAAAATCCCTGGCAACTCTACTGCATATATCTGCTCCGTTACTTCCAATGGTCAGAAATGGAGTGCCTCCTTGAGAAATGAAGGTAAGCATTTTTCCATCAGTATATGAAACAAACACAATGTAAAACATAGCTTACTCCCTGTGTGATAAATTCAATAGATAACAGGAATATGGAGCAACTGTGAGAAATCAGTTAAATATGTATACAGCTCTGTTCTTTTGTCTTGATGATTCTGAGCACAGATTTTGTGGAATAAACAGAAATAATTCAATTCTGGGCTTAACCCCTGTAATTTTATTTAGCTGCACAAAATTCAATGTCTCTGTCAATGTCTTGCTTCATACAGTGACATAGCTGAATGTGTGTGAGGTTTAAGCTGTCTCTTTGTGCGTATCACCCCATTAATCAATGTAACAGTATAGATTCCTGTATCAATATATTTGTATTAGACTTTCTGTGAATATTCTTATTTTTCTTTGCAGAATCAAATGTGGGACGATATGTGGGAATCAGTGTTGCTGTTACTGTTGCTGTTGCTGTTGTAATAATTGCCGGAATAGTAATCTACATGAAAAAGTTTAGGGGTAAGTCTCTTTCTACATACTGCCCTTCACTCCTTTTCTTTTCTGTTCATTGACTGTCACTCAGTATGGACATAAGTATTTAGTCATAATGTATTGACAGAAATTTGACAAGTGCCTAGGATATTGGGCTTTGTCACAGCTGTTGAAGATTGTACAGACTGAAACTGAATGCATTGTGCTGTATATTTAAAAGGTATCTCTTTTTTGTAGGCTGGCCCTAATGAAGTTGTACAAGCTTCCAACACTGACACACCCACTGAAACTGACAATTGCATGGATAAGGCCGACCAAGAGTTGAAAGAATGTGAATAATCAAGGAGTCATCATAGAATGACTGTATCATCTTTCTTCTTTTAACAATGCATTGAAAAACAGTGTTTTTTGAAGAAAGCCCCCTAATACCTCACACAGTGAAGCAGAATCACAGTGTCATGTGGACTGAATGGTTCCAGATCGACTGGGCAAGTGTGTACTAGCTCTTGTGCACTCACTGACCAGTCGACAGGTCCTCTAATATAACCATGAAAGAGTTGTGTCTCAAATTATTATAGACCAAAAATGAGACTCTATAAGTCTTCATACGCTTTCTTATAGGGCTACTTTTGATACATATTTGTGGTACTCGTGTGTTGTTGGATTTTAACAGAACAGATAGCCCAACTGATAGCAAACGAAAGTTCTCATAATTGCGTACCATACTGTATACTAGCGTGTGGAGTAGTGTGCAGTATGCAGTGTATACTAGGCTAGTATGCAGTATGCAGTACGCTAGTATGCCATTTCGGACACAGCCTGTCAGTTTGGAGTCTGTGTAGGACTTCTTAACAAATACTGCACAAGGAGGAGAAAGAGGGAGAAAAAAGAGCTTAACCTGACATGTAAAGCACATTAAGAGAGATGTAGAACTCTCAAACAGCCCAGTTTACTCCACCTCATTGAGCTCAATCATCTCTTTACAGTCAAAACAAAGACCAATACAAAACCCTTTCAGTCAGTGATTACTTCATTACCTACACTGACTCAGTGTCAGTGAATTTACTTCAAAACAACTCTTACATCAAAATTTTGTGAAATGTTAATCAAATCATTCACTCCGTTAAAATCCGACTTACACAACAGTCCGATCTTGTCACTTAATCTGATCGGACAACAGGCATTCCACGAGAGCTAATATTAAGTATAAGAGCACTTGGATGTTTCACCATCACCATACCACAACAGACCACACTTAACTGCAGTAGATGGGAATCTACACTGAGGAAATAAACACTCTTAGAATGATAGTGAACACCAGTTGATCTACACACAAAAATATGTGATGAAAGAAGTTAGGGGTCATTTCAAAAATTTCTTTGAAGATCACTGTGTCACATGTTTTTGTCCCTATCTTTTCAATACTGCTAATAATTTTGATAATGACAATCATAAAAATATATAAACAACGAGTATCAACAGCTGCAAGGGAGCACTCTGGAATAAATAGTGATCTCTTTGCTTTTCTCTGTCTGTTTTTCTTTTCTTTTCTTTTTTTTCTCTTTCAGGTTGTCTGAATATGTTAAATACTCATGAAACAGCATTTTTAACTTGTCAGTATGGATCAGTATTTCACAACTTATCAATAGAATTACATGTAATGTTTAAATGACCTCAATCACTTAATGGAAAAGACAGGAAAAGAGACATGTATACATTGCAATATGACAGTGTATAACCTAATAAATCAGCTCATATACATATCGGTGAGAAGAGAAAGTAGGAGAAAGAGATTATGTAAAAGTGTACCATGCTGGAAAGAGGGGAGTGCTGTTCAGTGTTTTCAAAATTGAATTCATGTGTCTCTCTCTCCCTCTGTATCTCTGTGCCACAATCTCCGCTAGAGCTTCAGTCCATGAACATACAACACAATGTGAACGCAAGACAGAGGAGCTCCAGAGCTGATAATCAGTGTTTTTTAATTACATTCACTGACACACATGATATAACAAAGAGACAAAGTGATAACGTCAAACTCACTTTTATGTTTGTAGCATATTTCGCAGTTTCTCCAGAGTCACCTTAAACAACAAGCACCTCATGTCTGAACATATTCTATGGATGTTGCTTGGACCCGCACAGGGTCCCATCACACTCTCCTAATCACAGATTCAATAAAGACGGTTTTGTTCAAAAACAAGTACAGATTACATTTGATCTAAAATTACAGGTTACAGTACACACCTTCCAAAACTTTACCTCTCTGCCATATAGCACACGTCCTGGACACAGCATATTTCTGCAGGCGAATATTAGCTTTAAAAAAATTAATTTGCTTGTTTTTTGTTCTCCACTTAATTCATGTGTAATGTTGTCACCTCTAAAAAAAAACGTTTGATTTTACAAATATCACGCTGAAAGTACTGAACTTCTGGACCTTTGTCACATGATTTATGTCAAATGAGCTAAATCACATGATGAGTGGGGGCACAATTCCGTCTTTGTTCATCTGTGGATGGAATTCAGATCACCTTAATGTTTTTGCCAGTGTCGATATTTTCAAGGCTGTTTCTTCTGTTTTTTGGACCAAGAATAAGAAAAGAAATAAATGTTAGGAAAATAAATACAGGTATGCTGCAAATGATTTTTTCAAGTATTCAATTAGTCAGTTGTAACCTTGGGTTGGATTAGTATTTCAACAGTAAAGTCACAAGAATATCCTTAGGATAGGCAGTGTAGCAGTTTAGCAAATACTTGCAGTTTATTCAACATGGCTAAAATGACTTTGTCTGCAAATCCTCTGTAGTCATTGCAGAGAAAAACTAAAGCTTTAATCAAGCTTTTCAATGTGAACTTAAATGACAAAGAAGAATATATCTGTGATGTAAAGAGATCTTATCTCTGCTCTGATTTAAATGATCAACCTTTTTCTCTACAGAAGGTGGCAGCACCTGAGTTTTCCTAACTGATAGTATGGTTCGACTTGAATTGGTCAATATTTAAAGACGCTAAACTGAATTATATTTAACCTCATGTCTAACCCACTGTGAAAGGTAAGACAGTGTTACATTTTAAAATAAAGCTTTTGTGATTTAAAAAAAAGTTTTATTTAAATCACTGCTATTTAATGTGTGTTCAAAGCTCCTGACATTTACAGACTTATTTTACAAATTGAGACAATTTCAGAAAATAAAATACAAAAGTTAAAGCCTTTCAGTACCAGTATTTCCTAATATTTTCCAGTCTTTTCATAAATGAAGTAGTCAAGAATTGAATCCAGATTTGCTGATTCAAATGAGTCATGAGCAGATCTACATCTGAAAAACTATGGCTTATATAGTGTTTCCACCTCTCCGGTACAAAGGTTAAGAGTTTGGACTGTACTGTACTGTAACCTTATCAAAATCCAAACTACAGGTGTAGTGCTCACACTACATTCCACACTACAACAAGTCATGCAGCATTTTTGTGGGACTGTTGAGATCAGCCCAGTTAAAAACAAAAGCAAGTCCACAGTTCTGTACTGTTTTTCAGAATTAAACACGGAGACATGTGCTCATAATGATTATGGAATCATTAATCAGGATTTCTACACTGCTCTGGATCTTAGTAGTCTTAACTGAGGGAGGTGAGTAAAGTCCTCTGAATATAAATGATGAACTTGGCTCATAGCAATAGTATTACCTGCTCTGAGATTATGAACTCTGACTCTCAGGAAGTAGCACTTCATTCTTTCACCTTTTTATTTCTTCACCTGTGTTATTTAAACAAGATCCGTACCATTTCCAATTTGTTCATCCTATTTGAACTATGGCTTGTTTGTTTGATACTTTGACCTCATAATGATTAGTTGTTTATATGAATTAATGATTGAACTGAACATCCTTTCATACCAAGCAATCACAACTATCATGGTACTTTAATTTTGAGTGGAGAATTAAGTTATCAGTTCACTTTAGATGTCTGACAACAGTTAGATAGTTAAAAACTTAACTGATGCTGACAAAACTGTGCCACAAACTGTGTTTAAAATAGGCGACAGATCAATCATGTTGTTATAAGTCAAATAATTTGGTGAGTAAAATAACCTTTGTACTCAGCCTTTTGACATGGAGCTGTTATTCTCTCATAGGACTGAAAACAGTGTGAAATTATTAAACTTTTGAGGTTATTCAAAGTTTTGATGGTCTCAGACAGAATATTCTGTACATTCATTCATTTTCCTGCTGTATGTAGGGTTTTTCATTGGTCAGTGCATTTGTAAGCTAAACCAGTTCAACTCATCTGCCAGCATTTCATGCATTTTTTACGCGAGTCTTTTACTTTCATTTTGGACTCCGTCTAAAACTAGTGCTCCCACTTTCTGAAGCAGTCTAATAATGACTGGTGATTATAGCAACAACAACAGCAACAGCAAGAAAAACAATAATAATAACAATAACAGCAACAATAATAAATAAAAATAGAAATAAAAGATGAACAGACCAGTGAGATGAAGATGGCATTACACATTAGATTGATGGGTGATATGTATAGGTCAAATGTCTTGCATATAGTATTGCCATTCTGGTCATTCTTGGAATGTGACATCACCAGAATTGTACTTTTTCTTTCTCACTGTGATATTCACACTCCAACTTGATATCCTTTTCAGACATTCACATTAACTGTATCTACTCCGAAGGCTGCATATTGCCCTGTCACTTCAAAGAGATTGTTGGTGGAGAGGTGCTTCATTGGATCAAAGATCGCAAAACAATACATTCCTTCTATGAAGGCCAAGACCAGCTAGGACATCAGGACAAAGACTACGAGGGGAGGACAGCCCTGTTCAAAGATCAGATACACAGTGGCAATGCATCTCTCCTTATAAAACCAGTGGAGCTTCAAGATGACGGCAGATACAAATGCTACACCAGCAATGACAAGGGCAACGAAGAGAGCTACGTTTTGGTTGCCGTGAAAGGTGAGAGAGCCTTTGAAAACTAAACTGCCATAAAATATAAAACAGCAGACTTTGGTTTATAAGTGAAGTACTTTGATTTTTCACTCTCCTGCATATCATTAACAATTAAACATTACAAGAAATTGAAATCAAGCGTAAACACTCAACACCTGGCTTTAATAATGATACCCATGCACTGAAGCAGGTGTGTAGAAGACTGGAATGAAACTGGCGGGCCACTAAACTAGAGGTCTTCCGCCTCGCCTGGTACAGCAGCCTGATAAATGCACCCCCTCCACAGCCAGATCCACTTATTACTCAAAAATCATTAATCCTAACAAAAATAACTCCAGGTTCCTTTTTGATGCAGTATCTAAACTTACCCAGAATCACTCTCCTCAATCTAGCCCTTTTGTTGAATTTTTCTCACAAAAAATAGACTCAGTTCGTGGTGATATTCAAATTAGTCTATCAAATCAGCCTGTCTGCATGCTCTCCATCACTGCGCCTGAGATTAATCGGGATGTGCACCCTTTAACTCAATTTAACCCTATCTCTCTAGACGCGCTGTCCAAATTGGTACAGTCTGCTAAACCAGCCTCTTGCCTGCTTGACCCCCTACTTGCTAAACTTTACACAGAGCTTTTCTCAGTCCTCGGCCCAACAATGCTTAACCTCCCAAATACGTCATTTAAATTTGGCGTTTTACCCTCCGCTTTTAAAACAGCCGTGATTAGGCCTTTACCTAAAAAAAGAACCTCGACCCTGAAGCCTTAAATAATTATAGGTCAATCTCTAATCTCCCATTTCTTTCAAAGATACTTGAAAAAATTGTAGCTGCTCAGCTTATAGCCTACATGTCCTCTAACAGTCTGTTTAAAAAGTTTCAGTCAGGTTTCAGATGTTTTTATTCTACTGAAACCGCACTTACTGGAGTAACTAATGATCTTTTATTAGCCATGGACACTGGTGCTACCCCTATTCTTATTCTGCTTGATCTGAGTGCAGCATTTGACACGGTCGATCACACTATATTGCTAAAGCACCTGGAAAATCAAACTGGCATTCATGGCCTGGCGCGCTCTAGGTTTAAGTCTTATCTCGCCGAGAGAAAGCAGTGTGTCCGCTATAATGATGCAACCTCTGAGTACTGTGAGCTTGACTATGGTGTTCCTCAGGGGTCAGTCCTTGGTCCTCTCCTATTCTCTGTTTACATGCTCCCTTTGTGTGACATCATTCATAGTTACAACATTAACTTCCATTGTAATGCTGACGATACTAAGATTTTCTTACCTCTCAAGCACAATGACTGCTCTGAATTGGCTAACCTTGAGGCATGTCTTTGCGCTAGTAAGGGTTGGATGTCCTCAAATTTCCTGTTGCTTAACGCAGGCAAACTGAAAAGCTGGTCATTTGTTCCCCTGTGCATAAGCATCTTTCTAGCGATCTTACCCTAAATTTTGACAACTGTATCATCTCTCAAAACTCGACAGCTAAAAACCTGTTTTTTGACTCTAGTCTCTCGGTAGTCACTCATATCAAAAACACAACTAAAACTGTCTTTTGTCACCTCCGTAATATCACTAAAATTAGGCCCTCTCTAAGTATGGCTGATGCAGAAACCATTGTTCACTCATTTGACACATCTCGTCTCCGATTACTGCAATGCTCTGTACTCTGGCCTGCCTGCCTATAGTACCAAAAGTCTTCAGCTGGTCCAGTATGCTGCTGCCAGAATCCTGACCAGAATAAGGAAGTCTGACCACATTCTACCTGTCCCCTCATTGCCTTCCAATTCATGCAAGGGCAGATTTTAAGGTCCTTTTATTGACATACAAAATTCTATATGGGTGTGTGCCAGCCTACCTATTCCCCTCCCCTGCCCTAAAGATTCCAGACTATTAGTCGTTCCAAGAGTTAAAAAGAAGTCCGCTGGCTACCGAGCCTTTTCCTTCTGCTCTCCCTTCTTCTGGAAATGTCTACCTACAGAAATTAGGGAGGCAAACTCTCTTCATACCTTTAAAACCGAACCAAAGACATATCTATTTTCTCTAACTTATGATTAATATAATTTTGATTTGACTTTGTTTTGGACATATTATGCCCATTAAGATTAAATAGTGATACTGGGCTGTAAATGAACTTGTATTATTATTATTATTATTATTATTATTATTATTATTAATAAAAGAAAACTTAGGGTAGTCATGAACCAGAAACAGTGTGTGATGTCTGGCAAAAGTCCAAATCAAATTAAACATGAAAACAAATTCATACTTTTAACCCCTGTTTCAGCTCCAGTCAAATCACTGAATATCACAGAAACAGATGATGAAGTTATGTGCACCTCTGGAGAAGTATATCCAGCTCCAACAGTCTCCTGGTCTACCGTTCCCTCTTCAGACCAGGAAAACTTGAAAATGACCACTGAAATTCCAGAGGATCAGCAGGGTTTGTTCTCTGTGAAGAGTACACTCAAGAAAATCCCAGATAACTCCACCACCTATATCTGCTCCATTACTTCCAGTGGTCAGACATGGACTGCCTGCTTGAGACACACAGGTAAGCATTTATCTGTCAGTATGTTAACAAACACACTGTAAAATACAGGATAACAGCCACAAAGAACACCTCTAACTGTGAAAGATCATTGGACAATGTCCACAGGTATGTCACTATAGGTCTAATGTTTGTTTCATCTCTTCTAACACTACATTGCTAAGCCAAGTTAATTCTATTCAGATGTAAAAAAAAAAAAAAAAAAAGCAATTTCCCAGTGATGCAGGTTAAGATAATGACAAGACTGTTTGTATAAGAGCTTTTTGACATTCTTTCAATTATGTCAATTATTCTCAGTGGAAACGAGCTCTGTGGAAGGACAGACTCTGAGCATCCAGTGCCCTGTCCATCAGTCAGACTCACAGGACTTTTCCATCACATGGACCTTCAACTCCACAACTACCATTGTGACCTATGACAGCCAAACACAAGAGCTAAAGAAGTCTGACCAGTGGGAGCATGTAGTTAAAACTGTGACAGGAGAGGGGACTCTTCAACTTCAAAACCTCAGAAGCACTGAACACTCAGGAACATACACCTGTGACAGGACAACAGACAACAGCAGAGACATAGTGCACACTTGTGTACACATCACACCTTCTCAAGGTAAGCATTTATGCTGTCTCTCTGTGCATATCATCCCATTAACCAATGTAATAGCAGAGATCCCTAAATCACTATATTGGTATTGGACTTTCTGTGAATATTCTTATTTTTCTTTTGCAGAGTCAAATGTGGGACTATATGTGGGAATCAGTGTTGCTGTTGCTGTTGTAATAATTGCAGGAATAGTAATCTACATGAAAAAGTGTAGGGGTAAGCCTCTTTCTATATACTGCCCTTCACTCCTTTTCTTTTCTGTTCATTGACTGTCACTCAGTATGGACATAAGTATTTGGTCATAATGTATTGACAGAAATTTGAAAATTCTTTCTAAAGCCTAAATTCTTTCAGTCACTAAAAAGAAATTCCCTAGCTAGGAATACCCAATGCTGTCTTTCAGTTTGGGCTGACATCATAATGATAATTAAGAGCCAACAAGTACACAGTCCAGCAATACCAGAGGTTATGTTTGTGATACTAGTCCTTTTCATGAAAGGCTTTTAAATGAAAGAGTTTGAAGATAAACCGTGCTGAAGATCTAATGGGTATTTCTAAGCACTAAGCACACAGAAACATACACTTGTAACAGGACAACAGTCAGAAGCACAGACATAGAGTACACTTAGAAATCACACCCTCTAAAGGAACGCATTTAGGCTCTGTCTTTGTACAAATCACCCCATGTAACCAATGTAATAGTATAGATTCCTAAATCACTATCTTTGTATTGGACTCTGTATTTCACAATGCATTAATGGAATTATAACTTTATGCACTTAATACAAAAGCCAGAGACAGAATCATGGAGCAGCACATGAGAGCATGAGATGAACTTAATTACATCATCAGTATGTAAGGAGTAGTCAGTCAGTGTCTTTCACTTTAGACAGAGATTATAACAATTTTCACATTCAAACAGAGGAACTATCAAGCACTTGGCACAGTAATATGGAATGGTTATATTTATACAGACTGAAGCTCAATGCATTGTGCTGTATGTCTAACGGGTATCTTCTTCACAGACAGGACTGCTCGCCCCTACTGAAACTGACTGCTCGGAGGATAAGAAAAACCCAGAGTTGAAAGAATGTGAACCATTAACAAAGATGTCAGCATAGAATGAATGTATCGACTTTCTTGTTTTAACGATGCATCAAAAAAACAGGGTTTTTTAAGGAAAGTGCCCTCATGCCTCACACAGTGAAGCAGAATTACAGGATCATGTGGACTGAACTGTTCCAAACAGACTGGACAATCAATGGTCGTCCTTTTAAATGAGCAGTATGACTTTTGACACAACTTAGTGTGTGCTAACTGTTGCACAGACTCATTGACTAGTTGACTAGTCCTCCAACATAACCATGAAACTGTCTAAGAGTCATGTATCAAATAATCACAGACCAAAAATGAGAGTGGTTTTCTTCTGGTTAATTGTTGGACTGATGCCAAGGACACTAATATGGATTGCATATCCCATGACATGCCGGCACACCAATCATGTCATTAGAACAGAAGAAGCAAAGTACAAAAAGAAGATGTAAGAGGAAAAAAGATGACATATAGGATTATTCCCACTCAGCAGTAAAGAAGATTAATTTGTCTCTCACGGATCTGATTACCACATCTAAAAAAAACCCGGATTCATTACCCCATATAATTGTTAACTTTGTTTCATTTACCCGAAAATTTAAAATCAGATTTTACTTTTTTTCATTGTTTAGTTATTTTTCCATATGAAGTATACAGAGAATTTTGCCTATGAGGAGATGAAATTTACTGATGTGTATTTTTACCACAAATGCACATGAAATCCAAAAGGTTGGACAAAAACATCTCTGGACATAGCATCCAGAAACAGGAACTCAGGGGACAGTCTACTGTGCATCACAGACCTACAGAATGTTTTTTCCTTTGGTGACAAAATAAAAAGCACTTTTTCATAAAATACTTTTTCAGCTTGTTTACAGAATGGTGATATCAATGTCATAATCTCACCAAAAAAATGTCTATGAAGGATGATGAAAGATGAAGGATGCTTCCTGAAGTAAAACCCATGAAGTGAGTCTAAAAGAGCTCAGGGTTTTCCAACTGATTTTTAAGTAGCTTAAGGTGTTGAAACACAATAGTTATCATTTTACTTTCACTTATCCATTTTCCAAGAACAATGTCTCTTCTTTTTCGCTTGTTCTTTTTTCATTTATTTGTTTGTTTTTACACACTACTACGTTCACGGGTGACTAATTTATTGCATTTTCATTTGGCCAACAGAAATTTGTTGTCTGCTACACTTTGTGCTCAAAGTGAAATGTTTACAGTGTATTTTTTTTTTGGGAGGACTCTCTTCTCAGCATAGGGGGAAAAAGATTATGAGAGCAGTTGTTCTTTGACCCTGTAAAACACTACTTATCTTTTACTGAAGGACCTCTCAAGCCAATCTTTGGCCCTGTAATATCCTACACATCTTTTAATGAATAACCTCGGGTGCCAGTCTTTAGCTGCAGAGCCTAACTGTCTGAACTCCCCTCTGGTTTAAAGCTCAGACTGGCTGACTGTATCAAAGATCAAAGTCTGTGAATTCCATAAAACTACTGAAACAATTTTCAACTTTCTAGAATTTTATTAATGAAATTCTATCACTGATTGCTGCTTCTGCTAAACCTTTTGAAAAAGCTTTGCTTTTCCTTTTGCACTAAGAATTCTATAAGATTTTTTTTTCTCTATAATTTGTTTAACACACAGTATTTACAGCAAATGTTTTTATCTTTGTGATGTTTACGATGCCAGAAGAAAAAACAGATCATTAAACAGAAAAAATGACCAGGAATGAGGAGGCTTGAATCAAGTCGGAGCACATGACCTCTACCTTGATGACTAATGATTACTCCTACCTTGATGGGTGATTCATTTTCGTCATTCCATTCAATCAGAGGGAGTGCCTACTAATAAGTGACACATTCCAAATACTCAAGTACTTTCACAATTTACAATCAACTAAATTCTATCACTGGTTGCTGCTTTGCTTTTCCTTTTGCACTATGAATTCTGTAAGGGTTTTTTTCCCTGTAATTTGTTCAACACTCAGTATTTACAGCAAATCTTTTTGTCTTTGAGATGTATACCATGCCAGAAAAAAAGATGATTAAAAATGAAAAAAATAGCCAGGAATAAGGAGACTTGAATCAAGTGTGGGAACATAATCTCTACCTTAATGAGTGATTCATTTCCGTCATTCCATTCCATCAGAGGGAGTGTCTACCTGTAAGTGACATATTCATGACAAAGCAATACTGAATACTCAAGTACTTCAAGACTGGAATTTAAAGTCTCTAGAAATGACAAAACCTCTCTACATAGAGTACAGACACTGAAACCGTAGTTGGTACAAATGTCCAAGAATAAATCATCCCCACATTATTAGACAACAGCAATGTTTTTGAAAAACAGAATTAATCTGGACTGTCACTCCCTCTGCTGGTTACAGCGTTCACATGCAAGTCCAAATTATTTTTTGGAAAAATATCTTATTATATTCAAATATCACGACACACATTCCAGAATGAAACAGTGCATACAGTTGAACAATCCAAAAACTACTAAAAAACAGAGATGTGGAATGACTGGTCTCCAGTGGATCACACATAAAAGAGTATAAAACATATTTAATGTGAGTGTCTCTCCATCACAGTGGCTCCCTGACAGCGTTCATTTACTTCATGTAATGTTCACAAATGAATTTTCCAGGGGGGGAAAAATCACTTAATATCTTACTATCTGCAAATAAAGAGACCTTAATTTTACCACAGACCAAACTAAGACAGTGTTTCCCATTTCCTATATAATTTAAGTTTATTTTTTAAAGCATGTGTGATAAATTCAAACACAGAGGACATGTATGCTAAAAGATGCAATTCATATACACTGAAGTTGATTAAAAAGAAGTCAGTATTAAAAATCATTCAAGAAATTAGAATTAAATATTATTCAAATACATCATTACGACGCAGTACTTTTCATTCACCATTCTTGAGCATGTGTGTGTGTGTGTGTGTGAGCTTGTATCAGAGAGACAGGTTAGCTGTTACATCCCCTTTGAGCTTGCCACTGCTTAGGCTGTGGATCATAGCTATCATTTGGGTATGTTTGCTCAGCTCTTCTTCTTTCTTCTGTAGCTTGGCCTCCAACTGGGACTTCTGCAGTTCCAGGGAGGAGGCCTGTAAAATGGACAAAACAGCAGGAAACACCCAGGATAAGTCTGAGGCCTACCAGACTACCATTCACCCCACCTCACAAAACAATCGTAAACATGACGGAGTCATTTGAAATGAAGAAAGACACTGGTCCCTGATCGCATATTCCGCCCACCTTGATGCTGGCATCCTTCCTGGCCTGCTCGATCGTTTTTAGTTCTTTTTTCATAGCACTGATCGTTATCTCCATGTCAGAAGCCCTCTGCCCCTGTCTATCTAACTCAGTCTGCAGGTCTGTGACGGAATAACAGATGAACGCAACAGGTTACAACATTCCTCTTTCCAGAGACAGGAACAACAATTTTTTTTTTGTCTTTTCAAATCCGAAATTCTAAACAGGCGCGCAAACATTTAGGAAAATCAATTGATCAGTAGTCACCTGATATGTTTCTGTCTTTTTCTTGCACTTGTGTTTTCAGGGCTTCGATCTGTCTCTCAGTTTTCTGGGTCAGGGAGATGTGGGCAGCTTGCAGCTCCTCCAGCATCCTCTCACGCTCGTTCAGTCTGCAGACAGCAACCACATCACTCTCAAACACGTTACACAATTGCCACGATTCACCAGTCGAGTGTTAAGGAGGAGGATGTACGTGTGCTTGAAATAGAATGGGAGTGTTGAGAGGTAGCCCTGTGCATGTCGGGTTTGAGCACAACCTTTGCATCACGTAGTAATGATCAGACCATAACATTAGTTCCTGTCATTGCATAACACAACCACTTAATATAGAAAATGTACTTTTACAAAAAGGATTGGTCAGCAAAGTGGTCATGTTTGCGTTGACCAGAGCAATACAATGACAAAGGCATCCTCTATATCGAAAACATATTGCATTTACTCAAGAGAACAAACTTTTGAACCGTACACACACAAATCAGACTCTACAATTTAACTGACATATTCCATTATATGTCTGTCTAATGTTCCCCCTCTCGCTATTACTGTGGTATGAGCTTATGTTTCTCTTATCGCTAAGTATACTTCTAAGCCACAGGAACCTGAGCCCTCACGGGTGTGAAATGTCTGTGGTGTGTGTGTGTGTGTGTGTGCGTGCGTGTGCGTGTGCGTGTGCGTGCGTGCGTTTGTGTGTGTGTGCGACCTGTTGCAGAGCTCTGTATGGGACCCCTTTAAGGCCTGATGAGCTTCAGACAGAGCCAGAAGTCGACCGTTGTGCTCCGATATCTGTCGAGAATCTGCCCTCAGTCGCTCCATTTCCATCCTCTGTTCACTCAACTCTGTCTGCAGCTCCTCTTTTCTTCTCTCCGCCTCCTTCAGCAGAGATGCAAGCTTACGGGCCTGTAATAAAGCAGGAGGAAGACAGTAGGGGCAGAAGAGAGAATCTCCATTAAAAATTAAATACCTTACGTCTTACATAAAACAATTCAGATTCACCTACAAGAGCGAGTCAAATTGCTGTTCTACATGCGAGGTCAAGAAAAGGCGAGTACCGTCACGTTTGCTTGCGTGTGCATGCACGTGTGTGTGTGTGTGTATGTATGCTGGACGTCCTAACAGCTCACATTTTGTGGCTAACGGTACATCAAACGGAAAAGCACAACCACGTGTGTTACCTCCGCCTCAGCTTGCGCCCTCTGACAACGACTCTGAGCGATGAGTCGATCTGCCTGTGACAACGCCAGGGCTTTGGCTTCCAACAAATCCTGAAGGCGACTCTCCTCAGACTGCACACAGACAAAACCGTCAGATATGAGATGTGCACGTTGAAGGGACGACGCCATAAAAGAAGTGATTTCCTACGACACCTCCAACGACACACGGCATTAGGCGTTTGCAGCTCATTAGTGCAGGTCCACCCCTCATTTACACCGTGAGTCATCCACAACCACAGCTGTGATTAGCTGAACCCCAAGTAGCAAATGGTAGACTAAAATGTGCAATGTTGCGCATCCTTTTAATGTCCAAGACTTCTCTAGTGAGCATCAGTTCACATACCACCAAGGCAGAGATCTTCTGTTCGTATACGTCAATAATTTCCGACACATGGACATCCTTAATCTGCTCCTGTAACTGCAAAAAAAAAAAAAAAAAGAAATTCTGAGTTTGTTCCCTAAACAGTGTCAAAAGAGGCTCATAAGCAAGGCACAAACCTGCACGCCACTCTGGAGGGTTTCTATCAGATTATCAATGTTCTGGAGAGAAGACCTCGCTGGATTTGCAGAAGCCGGTGTGGATAAGGGTAAGATTGTTGACAGGTCACCACGATCGACTGCGCTTCTCCCACCCAGCTCTCCTTCCCGCTGACAGTACGCGTTGTTTGCCGCGATGCTTTCACCCAGCCTGGTGAGAAAATGGGACGTGCAAAAAAAAAAAAAAAAAAAAATCTGATAACTGAAAATGAAAAGCTGAAACGGAAAACTCGGTTTGTTTAAGCCTTATAGCTTATACCGTCAACTCTTCAGAAAAACGTAGCATGACGACCAGGAAAGGCTGCAGTGCGGTCAAAGCACTTTTTCTGTTGTTGTTGTTTTTAATTACCTTTATGTGGAGCACGGCAAGGTACAACCACAAGGACCTCAGACTCTCAACCACATTACAATCCATACATCGCTATTTCACTGTTCTGTTACCCACACAATAAAGGGGAAGTCCGGCAGGGTCACTGCCTCCGTCAAAATGCGTAGAGCCGTTTGCACGTGCTCCCTGTAGACAGACGTGAGTGCTAGAGAAAGAGGCACGGCTATCCTCTGCTCCTGTCCGAATGAGAGAAAGACAAGTCACGCGATAACGCAGGTTTTTCCCCCAATCAAATCGTCCCCACCTGCCTGTTTAACGAAACGGAGAGCGTTTGTACCTGGAGGGTCCTGTAAAAACACGTCTCCATGTCGGTCACCTGCTGCTTCAGTTGACTCATGAGCTCCAGAATTTTCAGCACAACTACTGAACACACCTGGCTACTGAAAGAGAGTAAGAGAGCTTAGTCGTGGCCATTGGCCATTGTCTCAATAGCGGCTGATCTCTACATTTAGATAAACGGATGAGTGACTCCCCGCGCCCTAGAAGCAGTATCTGACCTGAGGTTGGAGTTAGAGACAAAGCCAGATGCAGGGTCTCCCTGACTGCTGGAGAGCAGGAACTCAACCTGAGACGCGCACAGGTCTGAGCTGATATGCTGAGCTTGTAGGTTCCTCAGAACATCATCCCTACACAGGAGTGAGCTAGTCAAGGGCAAACTAGGTGTAAAGACAGACGGCTTACAAACCACCGAGACAGCATAAGCAGAACACAGTAAAAACATAAAACATTTTATATATATATATAGACACACACACATTCACTATACATCCAAGAATGTTGCATAGGAAGTAGGGGTGTAGCGGTACGTTTTCATACCGAATCATCACGGTATGGACATTATGGTTCATTATGCATGCAGTTGCAGGGAGAATACACGGTAGCCTATGTGCTAAGATTGATGAACGTAATTTGGAACCAAATTTCAAAAGCGCGAGTCTCTCATTTCACCCTCTCCTAGTTGGTTTGTTCTCTTCTCTCTAAGATTTGATTGTGGTGCAAACATATGACGACATAAGTTTTCAAGGACCTTAGGTCCTCGTTTACTGGTTCATTGCAGTAACAAGTAAACCGCATCTCTTAAGTAATGGATGGCTATGCGGACTGTCAATGGCCTACGATTGGCTACACGCCGCTGTAGGCAGCCATGTGCAGTCCTGACGTCACAGAAACACGGAATTCAGAACGGGCTATAGAAAGGTTTCCATAGCACATTCATCTAAGAGAATTCGAAAGGGCAAGGAAAAATCGTGATTTCCATTCTATAGCACCTTTAATGCACAACAGGCTGTCCCAACTACTATGTGGAACAAACTGTAACTTGCACTTCTGTCTGTTCAAAATAAATGAAAAAAACCTAGCCTTATGCATTTTAGGGTTTTTGTTGCTTTCTTCCCGCTGTACCAAACTCGTACCAAACCGTGACGTCCAAACATTGGTGTGAACCAAACCGTGACTCCTGTGTACCGTGACACCCCTAATAGGAAGTCCTGCAATTTTGCCCTCGATTTTGTGTCTGGTGCAGACATAATTAGCCGTCTAAGACCTTTCCATCTGGATGTGAGTTCATCATTAGTGAGGCACTGGAAGGATATCCAGTAATAGATCCACAGCCCGTCCCACACGCTCGCAATGCCTCTTCAACTGATGACCAGCCAGAGGAGGCTCCGGAACCTTCAACAGGTTCAACAGGGTCGAAAGCAGGAGATCAGCAAACGATTCCACAGAATGTGACTGAGAAGAATCAATCACCTCCTGGAGACATAGGGGGAAAAGAGAGAGAAAGAAAGACCGTTCATAAAACTAGACCCTAAGAAAGCTACAGCGAGACAATACATCAGTCCCTGGAGTTCATTTCATACAAATCAATCAATCACACACCTCAAATAGTTCAGTAAGCAGCATCAGAGACTGGAGGTAGCACTGCTCTGGTTTATCCAGGGGCCCTGTGGCCCACCTGAGCAGAGCCATGCACGGGCCCGCCCCCTTGCCCTGGTGGACAGCTTTCCTGGCACCAAGCTGCAGGGAAGGCCTGGCAGGGCAGAAGACAATCTCACAGATCAGCCTCCGCAAAGCAGGCACAGAGCACAGAGATACCAACAACTCCAGAACCTGCACACACAAACCAAGGGGAATAATGAATTAAGTTACCCACAGAAGGGGAGCCAGTGTAGGGGAAAAACAGGTTCACAGTGACTGAGTACCCTTTCTCTTTCAACTAACACAACAGCACTCACCTTAGCTGCAGCATCAGGGTCTTTGCCCTGTAGTAGACCTAGGACCTCAGACAGAGAGCGAGGGAGTTGCTCATATCTGCAATGAGACAATGATATTTAAAAAGTGCTTGGTTACCTTGCTAAATTCTGCTACATAATTCATAACTCCACGCAATTAGGTCAATAATGAATGCTAATCCTGCCAGTAACATAAAAAGTGCTACATAGACATACTTAGTGAGGAAATCTGCCATTTTAGAGTTTTTCAGGAGGTCGACGAGCAGGTCAACAGCGTAATTCCTGGCCAGAGAACCGTCACCATTGACAGTCACGTTGAAGATCATCTGAAAGGTCCGGTGAATGTTCTTTGGACCAAATATCTGGGAGTGAAAACCACAAGCATTATGCAAGCCCACTGACTAAACTTGATCACACCCACAGGACAAGTCACATTAAACTATTATTCACAAACAATAAACACTGTTCAAGGCACACTGGGAGCACATCATAACATACCTTTTGTGCTGCTTCCTCATTGGATGACAGACTGTATAAAATGGACAGTGCAAAGATGACCACAGTCAGGGAGTTATGAGACAGGAAGCCAATTAGTGCATTATAGAAGGCCTTGAGATTACTCTGTGAGAGAGAAAAAGACGAATATGAGTCAGTTATGTATCTCCTGTAAACTAAGTTGAATCTGAATTGATTGAATCTGTTTTGATATCTTAATTCACTTTGGCCCAACGGTATTCTATATTTTGACATCTCTGGAGCATTATTCTCTTCGAACATGCTTTTTAACAATACGTTAGTTCTGGGTGTTCTGTACGCTAGTTTCACTGTAATTATGAAAAAGATTATGGCCGAGAAAAATTACAGTTGATTTTTTTTTTCGACTCCGCTGCTCTCATTTTTTGACAAACTTGATTTAACTGATAGTCTCGTAAACATCCGCCTGTAGCCAATCACAAGCACCAAACTCTCACCTGAGACTTGATGTGGGTCTGGACAGAGAGGTTGTGACGACAGAGACTGGCCAGCAAGCCCAGGCAGAGCTTTGTGATGTCATCATTATTTGACTGACTGGGGGGAAAAGGACACAGCGAGAAATCGATCATTTACCCAATTAACAACTGGCTAAAAACATGACAGCAGATTCTGTGCAGACCACCAAAATAACAGATCTCACATCAAAGGGTCTTACATATTCACCATAAGGAAGGTGATGAGCTCATCTAGATAGGAAACACTGTGGGATGTCCTCATGTTGTATGTTAGTCTCTGCAGCACCTGAAGGCACTGGATGAAATACAACAGAAGCAAAAATAAAGCTAATCACTCAGCACAAATCACTCAACAAGCAAACCAAAACAGTGCAGAAATTCAGCCTACTAAAATCTTTAAATTATGCAACACTGTGGTGGCACATTGCAGATGAATACTACCCAATGGAAAAATGAGTACGCTGAATATTCAAAATTAAAATCCACCTGCAGCACTAGTGGATCCTCAGGAGCAGTTCTGTTACAGTGGATGATAGCAGTCAGAGTGCTGGTGAGGTTATAGCGACCGTGCAGGTTCTCTCTGCTCTCATCATCAGATGCTGGTGGAGGAAAAACCACAAGAGGAGTCAACTGTAAAACCATATGACTGATCATTCAATGCTGAAACAGATTAAATTGTTATAAATAAACATATCTATTAATGCAGATAAAATGAAATAAAATGTAACATAAATATCTTGATACCAAGCTGGGCAAGCAGAGATACAATGCTCTCTGTTAGGGAATAGTCAGTGCTGGGATCTCCAGCAACGTCCAACAAGCCACTCAAACATTCACTAGGAAGAATCTGCTCAGAGGACAGGAGCTTCAGGCATTTAGGTCCAGACACATCCTGTGCAGCCAGACATAAAACAGGTTAAATGTCACTAACTTACATTAAATATTATCCAGCCACTATCGTTGCATATGGTCATAGATCAGTCAGCTCAGAACTATTATTGTCACGGATCATGAAAAGAGTGATTAGAGACGAACAGGCTATTTGTGTCTTTCCAGAGTATTATTCGGACAGGTTGTTACTTACCTTGATCTGTCTTTGAAGCTGTGCAGCGTTAAGTGCAGATTTACTGTTTTTGTAATGACGGATTGCTAAAAGAAGGGACTTCAAACATGTAGCCCCATCCATGCTGAAAATCAAGAAAAACAGTAGAGATCGCTTGCACTTTAAATCTTTAAAAAATACGGGGATTAATATATTTGGCCTGATCCTTTCATTACTAAGGTTTATATAGTTGTATATAATAATTATTACTATGTTTCAAGCATAACTTTGTTGACAATCTAGGTTAGCTATTTAGCTAACTTGGCTAACGTTAACAAGCTAACCACCTAGACGCTTAGCTCTGGATACTGTACTACTGCTGTTAGCATTGTTTCCAACTATCTCGCATCGTGGCGGTTGATAACTTTGAAAAATGTGATTTTTCGAGTGATGTTTAGTATGTTTAAACTGTAAAAAGGTAGTGAGATCTATTCTATTTAGAGATTATTTGGTAGACTTCCCGACTTACTTCGTAAATCACCAACAGCCTACTGCTCTTGCTAACAACGTACTCCCGCTTTCAACTTCAAATCGTTGGATCAGTTCATGATTTCAAGAGGGGGACACTGGGTTTATTTCTACTGTCCTTCCAACTAGCTTCGCAATTTCTTATTCAATACAGTTTTTAATGCTGAGGACAGTACAAATCTTTAAGATTCATTTGTGTATTTAATCTCATAGTGGTCCCCGCAGCATTTCATGAGAAACGCTAGACTAGGATGTCTCCCCCTCCTGCTTCAGTACAATTCAACACACACCATTACGTTGTTACCACGTGTTGTAGTCACGCAAAGCTCTATGTAAACCTTTGCCGCTTATGTCTGTGTTAAATACTGCTGAGACGCAGATGCACTCTGTTGTTATGGGTGCCTATGCAACTTTGATTCACTGATTTGCAAATGGAGATTTGAAAGGAAGAGAGCGCGCTTAATTTTCAGTGAGGGTGAATCAGTTAAATGTTCCTTCCATGCTTAAAATGATTTTTATTACTTTTGTCATACCTGCTTACGACAGTTAAATTGAGCTTTGATTATGCTCTTAACTACTTTTCGAGGATGTATGTTAGTTTCAGTCACCTTGTCAAATCCCGTTTGTGTTTGTGAGGTACCTGCTCTCACAGTTAAACACTTCGAGGGTAGTTACATCCACTTTGTACCAACATAACCCCACATGAACGCTTTCCTGAAATTAATCGTGAGACAACTGCTGAATTTGAGTCACAGATCTTCTTCCAAATAGCGAAACAATCGGTTTAAAGTTCATTGTGAGGTTATCGCGAAGGATGAAGCAGTCGTGGATCTACTGTGGGTGATGTAGAGTTCAGGTAGCTGGGAAAATTTACATATTTTTACGTGAATTGTAAAGAATTCTGAAAACGCGGAATCAGGCTGTATTTGTAGTTCTTTTTTTAAATGTAATTTCCACATACTGTATAATTCCTGTAAGGGTACTAACTAGAATTCTAATGGGTATTCATACCATGCGATTTGCGGAACCATTTGCTCCGCATCTGCAAATACACTGACGTCAGTCTCGCCTGGTGGTTTCTTCTGCGTGCTACTTTAGCTACAGAGCGAGTTAAGCGTTTATATTGGGTCGTGAGAATCAAGGGGGAAAGGTGCGGTTATGACCTACCGTTGTAGTTGGTATTCGTATAACAGGCAGTTTTTGGAATTATAGCCCAAGCCTTGTTTTTATGTATATATGTTTTCCCCCCACGTGTTTTTCATTTTCATACAATCATCTTTGTTGTTTTTTACCCACTATAAGTCTTTTTTTATCCTACTAACGGCACCCAGTATTTGCTGCGTCTGGGAGCTAAAGCGTCTATGCTGTTGAATGTCTTTCTGTACTATTTCTTTTTCTTCTCCTTCTTTTATTGTTGTTGTTGTTGTTGTTGTTATTGTGCAATCCTAGGTGAAGGCTTTGTTTTACTGTCCTTCAGTCTTGTCTGCAGAACTCCCTCCGATTCCACACAGCTATATTTGTGGACGAAAAAAGTGTAGATTTCCTCCCTCACACTAGCCTATATGCTAGTTCGTTATTATATGTCAAAAATCTTTGTGGCAGTATTTGTGGATGAGCGACCCCCATGTGGTGGGTCGTGGAGGAAGCTTGCCCAGCTCCAAGTGCCTTTGCTTTTCAACCTCACAGCATAATCAGAAGCGGATTGCTACCTTTAAGAGAGACATGTCAACTCATCTGCTAGTCAGAGACATACAGTGGTTGGTAGAGGCAACAAACAGCAGGTCTTCTAGCACTCCTATTTCAGCATTTCCTCTGCAGTGTTTGCATCCTCCCTCTTCTGTGCACTGTCTTGGTTGTTTATCGTTCAGATGGGTGTTACGTTCACAGTTTTAAGCATGTTAGATGATATTTTCCCAAGCTCACAAAAGTCATTGAAAAATATTTAGTTGATTTAGTCAAAAATATTTAGCTTTAGTTGCGAAAATTGCATAGTTTAGGCACTGTGAACTAGAATGCTATAGCCTATACATATGGTAATGGAAGATTAGTGCTTCCCCATCACACTAATGTTTCCATCGAGATGTGATCTTTACTTATTCTAATGACAGTCTCTACAAATAGACACACTTTGACACGCAGATATTTAAACAGTTTTTAACATAAGATACTATTTTATGGGTTGGAAAACTACCAAATATTTTGTGAAGAGTGTCTTTTCAAAAAGATTTCCTACAGTTGATTGCTAAAATAAAAAAGAAAAAATCCAATTTAAAGTCTCTGAATTTGACATTGCTATCAAAACAGCTTAAATTCTCGATTCTTGAAGTGTCTGGAATCCTACTGGAGGGATGTTGCATCGTTCTACCGTGAGAAATTAGATCATGTCGTGTATTGGTGATGACTGTTGAAAATGCAATCTCTTTCGTGTTTCAGGAATTTGTATTTATTCATTTTTTTTTATTTAGTCTTTTTGCTGTTGTTGTTGTCAGGGACAATGCAAATACATGTTTCAGGTTGAAAACCTGAAAATTAGTCAAGCCTTGCCGTGAGCCTTGTTCTCTTGCCTTCATAGCCAAAGTAATGGTGGTTCATGATGGGAACTACATCTTCATGGAGACACCAGCTTTCAGTACATCACTCCAGGGTTTCCTTCACGTTGGCAGCTACCTGCAATCATGCATTTATGTAGTTCTGTGACACGTGTCTGGGTTTGCTTTTAAAATGAGATGAAATATGGAGTTCTTACTGAGACCTCTACTGACAGTTAGCTAGTGTTTGTGTCTAATATGTCATGGTTACATTGATGTGTATCATTTGAGATGTATTTTATTCACAGAAGTGCATTTAATGATTGTCTTGGATATAGCAAGCGTAACCTGTTGGATTAGCTGCAATGATTAATATATATATATATATAATTTTTTTTTTTTTTTTTATGTAAAAAGTTCATATACATCAATGTATTATGCATCGCAACTAAAAGTTATGTACTGAAACATTCCAAAATTAAAAACTAAAATCTCTTATTTGCATAAGTTTTCAAACCCTTAATTCATTATTATGTAGGATCGTCTTTGATATGCTTTTACCAGCTTTGCACACCTGGATTTGGCAGTTTTTCCCATTCTCCCTTGCAGATACTTATAAACTCAGATTAAATGGAGAGTATGGGTGAGCTTCAGGTCTCTCCATAGATTTTCTATGGGTAGAGTCAACAAACAACAGGCCTTTGGCAACTAGGCCTCGGTTAGGGCACGCAGAGACATTCAGAGCTTGTCTCGAAGCCACTCCAACATCGTCTTGGCTGTGTGCTTTCAGTTTGATGCTGAAAGGTTCATTTTCACCCTCATCCATGGTTGTCTGTTCCCCTAGAGCAGGTTTCCTTGTATTTGGCTCTGTTCGTTTTTCGCTCAGTCCTGACAAGTCTTCCAGTGTCTGCCACTGAGAAGTGTCCCCACAGTACGATGTTGTGACCACCATGCTTCACTGTAGAGATGGTACTAGCCAGAGAGGGTACCTGACAATCAGGCTAAAGAGTTTAATTTTTGTCCCACCAGGCCGTGAATCTTTTGCCTCATGCTCTCAGACTTGTAAGTGTCTTACAGGAAACTCCCGCCAGGCTGTCATATGCCTTTTACTCAGGAGTGTCCTCTGTCTAGCCATTCTGCTATAGAGACCTGACTGTTGACGTGCTTCAGAGAATGGTTGTACTTCCAGCCGGTTCTCCCATCTCTATACAGGCCACCTGTGCTCCTGGGAATGTTCAGCGCATTGGCAATTTTTTTTTTTTACCCTTTTCCAGATCTATGTATTGGCAAAATCTTGGAGCTCTATTGAGAGATTCTTGGATTTCATGTCTTTGGGTCTGCCATGCATTATGAACTGTGGGACCCTTTGTAGACATATAGTGTGTGCCTTTCTAAATCGAGTTCAGTTAACTGAATTTGCCACCACAATCAAATTCTAAACCCATCTCAATGATGATCAAAAGAAATAGGATGCATCTTGTCATAGTCAAGCATCTTCATAATTATATTAATGAGAAATTTCAGATTTTATTTTTCATGAATTTGCAAAAAATTTACACATGCCACATTGTTACTATGTGGTGTTGTGTGTTGACTGATGGCAAAAAGTCAATTGAATCCATTTGAATTCAGTCTGTAACACAAAAAAAGTGTGGTAAAAGTGAAAGGGTCTGAATGTTTCTGGGGTCTGAATGTGTCTGTCTTCTCACTGTTTGGTTTTACATCAAAACATTGGTTTTCAATCGAGACCCCCAGGAATTTGTACCTCAAAATTACGAGTGAGAGTTTTACGCAAGGCAAAACGTTTCACAAACACGAGACACAAGCAATTTTAAAAGTTGTTTTTAAAAATCCTGTTCATGAACTTTCCCCTATGCTTTTGTTGAATGCAGTCAACTACTGAACACTTGATTTGTTACAGTGGACAAATGTGTTGTGTTTGTATTTGGTGTTTTGCAAATTAGCTGACAATGTGGTTGAAATGCTGAGAAAATTAACCACAGCCTCAACACTCATTCCGTCTAGACAAACTTAAAAATGCCCGTAATTAGAGCAATAGAGATGGAACAAAATTGTAACTGTCACCTATAAAAAAGATCTCTGGAAGTATTGTGATTTAAAAAGAGTCAAAAAATTGCATCACATGGAATTAAGTTGGCACTGTTTTCTTGGGGAAGATCCTGCCTAAAACCCGCTCAGACTGGTACATCTCAAATCATCAGTGTTGTTGTTAATCACAGTGAAATGATCTGTAAAACATTATCCCAGATAGACAAAAGCGGGAGTCAGTATGCGTGTCCTTACACTGTTCTCACTCTCTTAGTCTTTTCTGAAATTTCAGCATCAGCTGAAAGCATTTATGTACAATATACATTAACATGTAAGAAACAACAAAATCCAGAATAGACCTTTTAAGCTTATTATGACATAAGTGGAATCAAGTCCAGTCTCAGCAATAACAAATTTGAGATGAAAGGTCATGTTGTTTTTTAACTAACATTCAAGTCATCTCTTTCCTTTGGTTCAATGGGTTTCCATGACACCCACCAGTGGGGTTATGACGTTTCACAACCTGCTGTCTTGTGAGGTAGAGGTGTTAAGGTTCCCATTTGACCAAACATATCCTATTTGCCCACTTGTACTTGTTTGTAGTTCCTAGCATTTGAACACAAGACACACTTAATGGAAGCGATGACTCATACACCCCACCTCTTAACATATATATCATTATTCTTTATTAGAATAATGTATCTCTCTAAAACTGTTCAGTTCATTCTGGCAAAGGAGTTCCAATAAACATTGCTGAAAGTTGAACATCATAGAGGTTCCTTTCTGACTGTTAAAAGGTTTGTGATACTGACATGAGGACAATTCAAATTTACAACAAAAAGACTGTTCTGTTTATACAGAATAATTGTGCTTCTTCAAATTGTGCATATATTTACAGCAGTTTTCTCATGAGCCACTGTGAAACATTCTGACCTGTTTAAGAATGCTTTCATTATACCACGCAGTACGCGACTTAAATATCGATGTGGTGAATGATATCTTAAAGTGTACACCAGTATATTTCATCAGCCATTAACTTGATTGATGTGCATCTGTGCAACAGTAGCAATGGGGCTATTGTACATCATGGGTGCTAGTCTTACCACAACTGCCGTGGTTAAAAAAAAAGAATGTCTACAGGAAGAAACTCAGTTCCTGAAATATCAAATATTATACCTAATGTATTTCTGAGAAAACAATTACCAAACAAACTCCATCTTTGTGCAGTCTTTAGATCAGAATTTTTAGATCCACTCTCTGGACCAGTGATCATATCATGGCTGTAGGAGTATAATTTTATACAACAAGTCTTTAGTTTTGCCTTCATGATTAAGTTAGATAATACAGGAATAAGAGTAACCGTTGACACCTAACCTTAAAATGGGTAGATCACTGTGCTCCCAAAACTGGAGTTCCTGCTGTTGTCATAGCCATACCAACTGGATTAAGAGCTGACTGAGAGGTAATTCCATGTCTTTGATCCAGAATGAGAAATATCATTCAGAAATGTCCTTGGAACAGTTGAACGGAGCTACATGTAAGCAGCTATTAAAGCAACATTAAGGCAAACGAAGAGACAAGTCGGTGATATCATGACGGCAGGACAACAACGTAGTCTGAATCTTCAACATCTTCAAAAAAGAACAGACGAGGCAACAGAGATGAGATATGATCGCACTCGATAAACTTCAGAGCCCAGTCATTGGACAAAATAATGAGACATTTGCCGTATCTGACGCCCAATGTATAGCCTATATTGATTAAAAGCTGTACAGATTGTAGAAACAAAATAAAGTAATGCTATGTTCCTCTTGTTTAGACTGCTACACCATTTTTGAAAATTAAAAATCTAAAATCTAATCAAAAAATGTATTACTACAGAAAATAAAGAAATCACTCACAAACAGCTCTTAATAGAGTGAAGGCTGAGATGTGCTGATTTCAAACAATCGGAAACATCCGCCAAATGCCAAACTTTCATTTCTTAGTAAATATATGAGATATTTTACTTACTTTCATAATCGGGGCTGTCATCAGGGTCACAAGAAATTGGCACCTGTGTTTTCCTTTTAACAGAATGACGCAAATGTATGGCCAGACCTTGGTTTTTCCTCTTATAGTGGCTGATAAGCTCCTGCAGTGTTTTGAAAAACCTCTCCTCTACTCCTGAACTTGTCTAAATAAAACAGAGAACATTTCGAATAAAGACGTGAAAGAATTTTTTCCCCGTAAGGTTTCATATTAGGATTAAATCTAATTTAGCTAGTGCTGTAAAATTCTACTTTACATGAACCAAAAAGCTTACAATGATTTGTTAAGTTTGCACATTTGAAAGAAGTCATCTGTACCTGTGTGACTGTAGTACCAATAATAGCGCTAGTTTTCAATTTACTTTTTCTGGAATTGTTTTAAATTGACAATACAAAATGTAGGCCTTTAGCGCTAATACTTTGATCAACCAGTCAATATGTAAGATATTATGTCAAGGTTGATTTTTTGTTTTTCTGCAGTACATTTTTGAAATATGCATCAGCGTGTGGAATACGTGTTCTGGCAGTACAGACGGAAAGAATGGGGATGTCTTAAAAGGATGACTACTTGGGGGTAATTTTGGAATGAAGGCTTTTGCAGATAAATCACATGTAAATCACATGTGTTGTCTTGTTTCAAGGAATGGAATAGACACTAACATTGTCATTCAAGCACTGTTATGAATGCTTATTACATTTAAATCACCTCAACTCTCACAGCAGTTGTTCAAATAGTTGCCCAGTTTTTCTTGAGCATAACATCCAACATCATATGATATCAGATGATACACGCTGGATTAGTTTGGGTTTTTTTTTTTTCAATTCATTTAGGATAAGATAAAATCTCTGCAATATCTCTGATTTTTAATAGGTTGATTTCAAATCAAATTTGGACATGTGGCCCTAATTAACATTTAATTGGATGTGGACGTAGTGATGAAATGTGATGCTTTGTTTATCGGTCGAGGCATTATAAGAAAAAGGATATCTGGGGTAACGTACCTGTAAAGTGTAATATCCATTATGGCCTTGTAGAATTCTATAAGTGTAGACCACCTTCTTCTTGCTGTAACAGCAGAAAGTAAAACATCACACACATTATTTAAAAAAAAAAAAACACACACACACACACACACACATATATATAAATGTGTGCGTGTGTGTGTATGTGTATATATGTAAATGTACATATCTATTACATATGTATAAACGCGCGTGTGTATATATATACACACACCATACACACACGAACATATATATATATATATAAGGGCCTGTCTTTCATCAGTGATAAGTTCTCTGTATTTGTTGAATTGTCTGAATTATCTGTAGAATGATCAATTTCACTCTTTTTCACTATCAAACGTGTAATACCTCTTTACAATTACTTTGCTTTGGCAGTGACCTTACACAGAGCCACACTCCATTTCAACTTGTTTAAACTTTTGAATCAGGAAAAATTTAGAATTTCCATGGCAATCTGAATTTGTCATGGTCACAGGACATATTAGTGGCCTTTGTACATACTATATAATGGCATATTTGACAAATGTTTAAACAGGTACATAAATGCAGTTATAACAGTTTTTCATGCTTCTGAACTGTGGAGAGCTCAACTTGTACAATCTGAGGGATTCAAAAGTGTTGCAGGACATTATATACCGATTTGCTTTTTCTTGATTTTATTTTGGACATACAAACTGACCATAAGAAAACATTCATTGCGAGTTGTTTTAAAGGTCACGTAAAAGGGAAGCTAACCAGTAATTTCTTTAAAAAATTCAAACGTCCTAATACTTCTTCCCTCAGCTGGACTTTTCCATTCTGTACAACACGATAATGTAACGCGAAAAATCAATCAGCACACGTTAACCACTCTGTCACTTTGGATGTTCTGTTTCAGTGACCATGAATTAAGTCAAACTGGACATACAGGTTACATGTCTTCACAAATAGCACCATATTTCGGTAAGTGCTGTGATAAGGATTATGTACAGGATGGCTAGATTAGCCTACGTCCAGGGGAGTCATTGTGCCATTGCAGTGTTCTCACCCAACAGTTAATCCAGCAAACACGCAAACACTAGCAATTTTGAATGACCCATCCTAACCTCAGAAAGAGATGGCAAAAGATGGGAGGGAAAGTGGTTCCAGAATAAGAGAGAAGAAGGGAGTGTGACGGCCGAAAGGAAATGGACCAGAAGATGATAAGAAGAAAAAAAAAAAACCAAAGAGATGCAAGACTACTCACTATACACATAAGCAGAGTGCTCCTTGAATGGTTTCACTGTCCCTAATAAGATATGACCCATCCTTTCCTTTTTTGTCCAGCAGCTCTTCACATTTTTGCCGAGATATAGCTCCATGATACACTGGGTGATCCATCCCCTTCAGTGAACGCGACACAAAAGATCAGAATACTTTTTGTCTCAGCCTTTGCAGAGGAATCTTTCGCCCCTCCACCAGTGGTCCGCCAGATCAAGATAAGAACATTAAGAACAAAGTTTGACTGTTAAAAAAAAAAACAGTCAGTAATATACTGAAGGTCCAAGCTAAAATTCTGGACTATTCTGAGAAGTAAAAGCATTTATTTGAAAACACTTTTGTTTATGCCTCGTAAACTTTTTCACCGCAGAACATAGCAAGGTTCTTCAGCCACTGAGTCACACTCCACATAGAGCCCTTCGCACAGGAAGTTCCTGTAGTCTGTGTGGTAAACGAATGCATGTGTCACTGTATGGTGTGCACTTGTAAACTTATCTGAGAGGGAGGGAGGGAGAGAGAGAGAGAGAGAGAGGTACATAGTGAGAAACAGAGAAAGATGGTCAAGAGTAGACAAGTGCAAAGGCATTACTCTACCAAAAGGTTGCTGTGTTGAAAAGCAGTACCTTTCACCTGTATTTACAGTTTATTTCAAGTATGCCAAGTTCATTTGATTGAGGGGTATTTCAGTTTAATTCTAAAAAGCTTTCTGTATTGTGTATTCAGTGCATGAAGTGGACAGTCAAAAAATATTGTTAACTAATATATTTTAAGCACATCATAAGCAAATATGTGTTATTTACATGTGTTCATTTTGTTGATGCTCTTCCTGAGAATGATCATTTTTAAGATTCTTTTGTACCAGTGGGGTTAAATTCGCTGTTCAGACAAGGAGCTTTCACCATTGTATGACACATGCAAGCCCACCACAACTGGCCAAAGATTAACAACTGGAATTTAAGTTAAAAGGACAAGTCTGTTTGATTGTATGCATTTGTAAAGGTAAATTTAAAAGTAATTGAAATGTATTAACTGTAACATGAAATGCAAGGTTAACCCACTTGCAGTTAATCAAAGACAAAATGAGTATTCTTTAAGTCAACTTGTCGCAAACTAACTGTGAGTAAGAGTGTTAAATTGTTTACTTAGACGCACAAGCACTTAAACGCCGTTTTCGTAACGACATTATTAGAAAATCCTTCATTTTTAAAGGCATGCCAAAAACACGTTGAGGTCTCGCTAATGATTGGAGTGGTCTCGTGAATGTCCATCTGTCACAGTTCTTTGTGGTTGTAAATGTGGGTTAGAGGGCGGGATAACCAAGAGACACCAATGACCAATGGATTTTAAACTCGAACAGGAGATAAGGAGGACGACAAAGACCGTAATTGCGATCTAAGCTGATTATCGTCGTTAGTAGAAATGTGTCTTCCTCGAGACACCACAATGCGCATCGCTTATGACTACAAGTGTCGGGTATTGTGAGAGCAAGATGACTTTTCAAGAGGCGCGCCATCCTGGATTCGCATGGATAAGGGTGTGGAGTAGGCATCACACTCTACAGTTCTGACACTGTGTGCGAAATTTAATAAAACATGAAGACTAGGCCAACTGGTAACACTGGTAATGCCGACTGGATGGGCTCTCTCTGTCCCAGGCTCACGTCAATGCCATTGAAGTATCTGGCGGTACCAGGTGAGACGCTATATGCATGATTGCAATTTTTTAATGAGTAGAGGGCTTTGACAACGAAATATTGTCATCTTTGTACTGATCTGACAAAGTTACTTCACGATACGTAATTATAGAATTTCTTTTGTTCTCTCCTGGGGTTAATAGTACTTCACGCCTAATTCATTTTTATAGTTTTCTTAATAACTGACGGGAAAAAAATGACCCACTAGCACAGCTCGTTACTTTGTCGCTGACAGCACATTGGACTCTTACGGTTATGCATTGACATGTACTGATGTTTAATCAATGAAGTTCCACGTGTAACTTTACAATAAGCTCGCTCCTGACCCACGACACATCTATGGGTAACCACGTTGCTGTTTCAGGATCCCACGACTCTTTCAGCTTTTGGGTTGATGAGAAAGCCCCTGTTGGTCCTGACCAGAAAGCCATTGTCAAACACCTGGCCGCAGTGTTTCGCCTGCTTGCCAAGAAAGTAATGAAGAAATGGTCCATGACCCAAAATCTTACCTTCAAAGAGCAGCTGGAGGGCGGCATCCGCTATTTTGACTTACGTGTGTCATCTAAACCAGGCGAGCCAGGCCATGAAGTCTACTTCATTCACGGGCTGTTTGGCCACAAAGTTCGTGATGGTCTGAATGACATTAATACGTTCCTGAATGCCCACTCCAAAGAGGTGGTTTTTTTGGACTTTAATCACCACTATGCTATGGATGAGGAGCATCACCGTTACCTCATCAACATGTTGAAGCAGATATTTGGCCACAAACTCTGCAAAATTGATGTGGTGGAGGACATCACGCTTGACTACCTGTGGGAAAATAAGTACCAGGTGAGTGCACTGAGGATATTAGCGGTAATTTGACCTGTCAGTCTTTTGACATATATAGGTCAACACCGCACAGGTGAACCGGGCGCGTGTGATCACTGAAAGTAAACAAACAATATTGCTACAAGCACGCGAGCTTTTCGTCTTGATGTACCATATGTTACATTCAGGTAAAATGACTGCAAGCAGTGTCCAAGCACAGGCAATGGTAAGAGGGCCTGCAACTTGAAGTGAATGGGGGATATAGTTTAATATGATCATTCATAAGTTACTGAGGTAGAAATGGACAGTCAAGTGAATGATGCAAATTCCTTTTAACCAGGATTATTGAGCATACACTCGTAATCAGACTGGCACATATTCATAGATGAAGACTGATGGAGTCATGTGCCATTAAAAGACCTTTCAGTGCAATTTCAGTCAAAGCAAGTAGTAGGAAGGAAACTGTATTTAGGCTGAGGCCGTCTCGTTGTAAAATTATTCAATGCAGAAGTGATTATGAATAGAACATACGGACCTTTTTTTATTTGAAACATAGTTTCTTTTTAACTGATACGTATATGTTTCACTTCATCAATACGTGGCATGGAGAAGCACGGACAGGCTGCCAGGCTATTTCTGGCAGTAATCGGAAGAGCTAGTCAGTGTCACTGTCTTAAGAAAAGAAGTTTAGAAGATTACAGAGAGTCAGGAGGTAGTCAGGGTGTCTTCAACTTGAAGTGTCCAGTGCTGCCAGCCGCTATGAAACATTTCATAGTGTATATGAATGGGTGCCACAGCTGTATGAATTTATTTTCTGTGTGTATATAGATAAAGCTGTGTTTATTTGTGTGTGTGTGTGTGTGTGTGTGTGTGTGTGTGTAGATATATATGTGTGTGTGTGTCTGTGCGTGCATCTGACAGTCTGGACACCTGGAAAGTACATTTGAAGTGAAATGTCTCTCCTTCCAGAGTTTACATGAGAAATAACAACCTTGTTTTCTGCACAGGATAAAAAAGATGCTTGAATTATAGATTGTATTAATCAAAAAGGCAACTCATGTGACATGTTATAGTGAGTAGAGATGTATAACCTCATGTGAACCTTTTGACTCAGCTGTTTAGGGATCAGGATCTCTGTCCGTGTCTATGGCTTATTTTCCATGATTCGCAGCAGAGTTCAATAGCTCTTGCTGTGTTCTAACCTTAATCATTCCTATTTATTCTTATTTACTTAATCAATGGTAAATCTTTAATCAATCTTATTTCCTCTCAAGTGGATAGGTGAATTGCATGCAAATGAACAGATGGTGTCAGAGGTCACATTTACGTGCCCTTGTGAGCGTTGCTCTTGCTGTTGTTTTGAACGTCCTTTCATCCTTTCAGATCACTCGCACGTTCTCTCATGTCTCTGTCTGTGTGGTTTTGCAGGTTCTAGTGTTCTACCACCACCCGTCTGCAGAAGGATGCCCAGTGATGTGGCCCGGCAATAAAATTCCAGCCCCATGGGCTAACACCACGGACACCACCAAGCTCATCCAGTTCCTGGAGACGACACTGGGTGAGCGGGCCAAGTACGGCAGCTTCCACGTCTCTCAAGCCATCCTCACTCCCCGCGTCAAGACTATCGTCCAAGGCCTCGTCAGAGGGCTACGCAACTACTTGGTAGAGAGGTGGGGTCCTAGTTTGACTTTTTGTGTTTATGTGTGTGTGTGTGTGCACGCTCGCATGTTTGTGTGTGGGTATGTGTGTGTGTGTGTGTGTGTGTGTGTGCGCGTGTGCGTGTTTGTACATATGTGTGTGTATGTCCGAGCATGTGTGTGTGTGTGTGTGTGTGTCTTTGCATGTTTGAGTACTCGGTTTCTCTTTTCTCTACTTCTAAAGATGACCAGTAGGGGGCAGTATGGATATATGGATATATGACTTCAGACCCACATCAGAATCCTTTTGTGGCTTTCCTGATGAAATCTTAAACCCTTCGGAGACTGGTGGTAGAACATCCAAGAATGAGAGAAAGGGAAAGAGAGTGAGAGAGAGGGGCGTGGCAGAAGAGAAGAGAAGAGAAGAGAAGAGAAGAGAAAAAGGAAGAGGAAGAGGAAGAGAGAAAAAAGATCTGCTCCAACTTTTTCTGTCTGTCACTATATCAGGCATATGGCTCAGCATCTGTCTGTAGCTATGTTAGTATGGCTGAGCTTCATGTGGTCTTGATTACAGTTTAGGCTCTCTAATGTTTCTTTACGAAGAGTGAGAGGAGAGTAGAGCAAAACTGGTGAAAAGTCGTCTGTGGTTCACAGAGATAGAAGACTATTAGAGCTGAACGTGTCTAAGCAGGCTGCAGCGAAAGAGTCTTTATGAGTCTTACCGGACGCCTTACTCAGCCTGCCGTCTAGGAGGAAATGGCCTAATTGTGCCTCAATGTGGAAGTTGGATTGTTTGTTATTCCAGAGTAAACATTCAGCTCAAGCTTCCCATTTCCTGGTTTTGTTGCGACAGTTGCAGAGGAGCATTGGAGTCACGCTGGAGAGCTTGAAGTTTTGTAACAGTTTATTTCCCGTCTGTGCCGGGCCCAGTGCCCTGAAATAGGACCAGTACATTTAACAGTCCGGACTAATGCTTGTAAAATTCTCTCAGACCGGCCAAGTTTAGCCACTTTGCCTTGAAAAAATACACACGCACACAAGGCAGCTTAGTACGAGCTCCTATTCAAACACGTAAAGCTCATGATGGATCTCTTACTTCTCCCGTAGGAACCTGCCAACCATAATGACTTGGGTGGCAGCCCAGAAACCTGGTGTGGATGGAGTGAACATCATCACCTCTGACTTTGTGGAGCTAGTGGACTTTGCAGACACTGTCATCAGGCTCAATAATCTTCTGCTACATGACCGTGCAGTCACATGACCTCCGCAGAGGCCGCTGGTCTTGATGTTCTGCCAGAGAGAAACAATCACCTATCTTCACCAGCCATCACATGGACAATCCACACACACACGCGCGCGATCACATAACCATCAAAACACCATAATCATCTTCATATCATAAATGAAGTTAACAGTCATATGATTTTCACCTCTTAACAACAAAAAGACCAGTGGCCTTGCAAATTCAGTGAAGCAAGGTCACCCAGCAATTACAGCTAAATATGATGATAAAATATTCTTTCAGCCACAATCTAATAAAGATTGTCGCTCAGAGTCACCAGCAGAGGTTTGGGACCCACGTCTCGGTTGCTTATTCTCAAGGTATATAAGTATTATCTGTTTCAACTTGGAACTCCAACTTCCAACTTAGGAGTTAATTGTAGTTAAAACCTCTGTGGAGAAATTCCATATTGCATCCTAAGGTTTCCATGAAGGGAACAGGGTATCCTCCCTCTTATCCCTCCGTCTATCATGGATTGTAAAAATGCCATAAACGATAAAAGCATGTTCCTCCTGTCACAACATCACTCTAAACAGAGAAGTTCACCGTTTTAACCAAGACAAACACTGATTGGTCCTTTTCTCGTACACTGTTTCCAGACTTTGCTTTTTTGTTTTACTGTGTGATTAAGTTTAGTCAGCTCGTACTCGCTCTTTCTCCCTCCTACTTTTTTCTGTCATTCTCTGGCAGTCTGGGGGTGGGTGCTGTGGTGTGGAAGGTATGCATTCTGGGCCCAGGCCTGGAACAAACAACAGCCTGCCGGGACGTCAGTGATCCGCTGAGTGTGTACGTTGGAAGTGGAGTCATTCTTACTTTTTCTAAAGGCAGAGCTGTGAGAATGGATCAGACCATACCAAGCAACGGTCCTCTAAAAAGCGATACGTTTAGGGCCCGAGCTAGCTGTGAATTACTCTGTGGGGTTGCTTTAACCCACAGATACACACTACAGGGCAATAATGAGCAGTTGCAATGATGATATGTCTTCATTCTTTTAAGTATCATGGCATTCTGGTCATTTTTGCAAAAGTAACTCTGCAGGACACCTGCATCGTACAATGGATTTTTTTTCTCTTTCTGAAGGCTTCGTGTAAGTTGCTTGAGCTACTGGTCTGGTCTAAACCACTTCCCCCACACCTTTAATCTAACACGTTTATAGGTTATTATGGGCTGTCTTCCTGCCACTGTCTATGTAGGTCTTGTTTTGGGACAGAGGAGGGCATAAGAGAAGATAAAAAAAAACATAAAAGAGGAACCATATAGCATTGAAGATGTGGAGACAAAGAGACAAAGAGAGATTTTATCAGCACAGCTGTGCACCCTCTCTCAGACATTGAAACCCTGCTGTTTTGTTTGTGTGGAAAAAGAATCGTTTCACTTTTGGATTTTTTCTTCTTTTTGTTTGATGATATTTTATATTTCCATGCCTCTCTGTATATAATTGACATTTTGCAATGCCTTTGCATGAGAGGGAATCCAGAAATCCATTCTTCTCTCTCTCTCTCTCTCTCTCTCTCTCATGCTTGCTATCTGTCTCTCTCTCTTTCATGCATGAGGCCAGTAGGGTCCAGATTTTGAGAAAAATTTCGTTGATGTTGGCACTGTTTCGTTTGGGTAGTGAGGCAGTAACTTATATAAAGGGACACTAATTGCAGTGTAATTACGCATTCCACTCTAGGCTTGTGGGCTTGAGTTCTATGGTGGATGGAGTGTGACATGCTTTTTTTTGCGTTTCTGTTTATTTTTTTGTGTGCAATTTTTTTCTGGTCAATCTCCTCTTGGTTGTTTTTTCTTTCATTTTCTTTTTCTTTTCTTTCTTTTCTTTTTGTTCTAGGTTCATACTTGGTCCATCGCTGCCGTTTGCACAGGTAATTAAACGAGCGCAGTTTGAGGTAACAACCTGCTCTAAGGAGAGATTTTATGTACCCAGAGAAGCAGATAAAGAACAAGTGACAGTCCTGGTGTCATGCAATAGCAACTTGCCTCTCATCATACCAATCACGCTATGTGAGAGTTACTGTCGTTGCTATAGCATTGTGATGACATAAGACTTGGTTCAGTGGTCAATGCTTTGAACTCTCACCGGTTTCTAGAAATGGTAGTCGGAGGAGGGCATTTAAAAGTTAGCCGAGGTAATTGACTGACTGGGTTAATAACTCCTTCAGTTTGACTATGAATAGAGGGTTGTTATGGAGTATGAAGACTGTATGAGCTCCAGATGGCTCTCTCTAAGCATGGCTCTTTTAGGACATTGTATGGTAGACTGACAACAGCTTTCAGAGTTCACCTGTGCTGAGGTATAAGACCGAACACTATCCACAAACTGTATTGCTCACAAACTTCTGACCTGCACTCTACAATTCCATGTGTTCATTAAATTTTCGGTCAAACAAGAGAAGAGTTTACACATTTTATAAAATATCTTCATCCAACAACATTTGCCACAAAGTCACTATCATATCAAATAAGATGCCTGTAACAAATTTTAGACTGCAAACATTGTAGTCATTGTAGAATGATATCATTTCAGTCTATGAGACTGTAGGACAAGAGTTCCACCTTATGTATCTTATCAGTACATTAGAAATGTGATTAATGCAATGTATTTAATGGTTTTAATAAAACTTTACAACAGGAATTTTTAATCAAATATTTATGATTATATTTTTATAATATATTTATAGCATATTTATCACTCAGAATATAGTGTTTTTAGTATTTAAAACATTTGTGAAATGTGTATAAACAGCATAATGTAATATATGTTATTATCATTGTTTTATCACCTTCTAATGGAGCTCATACCTTAAACATGCATTGCTTACAAAATAAAAAGGGGGGACATTTCCCATGCATTATTTATATATTTTAATGCTGATGTGAGATCAAATAAAATAATAATAATAATAATTTTAAAATATTTAAATAGACTTGAATTGTTTCCAAAAAATTCACACAGACTTGGTGATAAGCTGCATTACGGTATGTTTTGTTACTTCTTTTGTTACTTCTAAAATACTATGTGTAACTAACAATGGGTATAGCTATATCTCACAAGAGAGGATAAAAAAGCTTCCCCACGTGCTCTATTCATGGAAATACTAATAAATCTTTAGATGAAAAATGCACTCTGCCATGGTTTTGCTTATTCAGATCATTTTCCAAAGCCAAAGAGAATACCGTAGGGCTGGGCACATGCGTATGCTTCCTGTTTATGGTGAGTATTCCCAGTCTTACAAACCAGACATGACCTAGGAAAACCCTGTTAACCATAAATATGACAAAGCTGAGAAACTTTTTAAGGGGTAGGCTACAGCGAGGGTGGTAGAAGAGAAAGTACACAGAAGCTGCTCAGTGTGCCTCTGTGGCTGTTTTTTTTTTTTTTTGTAGTACAGATTGATAGTCTCCTCTGAATGTTTTAAGGAAAATTCTGGTCCCGTTGGATCAAATTCCAGCAATATTCAGTCACAGTACGGCATGAATACAACCTGCTTAATGATATGACTCCTACCGAGCCATTTATAATCTTGAATTCTGGTATATTCCAAAATAAACTTGATAATTAAGCCTCTTTCATATTTTTATTTTCTTTTATGTGCATGGATAAAAGCGCCGGAACATAGGCTAGTGTGATAGATGTTAGCAAATAAACTAACGTGTGTTTTGGTAGCTCACAAATTCCTGAGGTGAGGAAGTGTTTCATCCAAAAGAGTAGCACCAGTCTTTGTTAACACCTACTCATTATGTCTTAATTGAAGTGCCTGTTAACCTCGTGGGCTGAACTATTTTCTACACCATCACTACTGCGCAGGCGGCAAGTCTGTCCAGGGTCCCTTTCCAGCTGTTGCGCATTCCACAGCGCGAAGTCGCCGCTGGCGGAAGGGAAAGGACAGCGCCTCTGATCGCAAAAAAGCCACAAGAGTTTTTGAGTTTATGTACCAATTGCCACTCTGGGCAGCGACGTCTACTAAATTAACTGTGGATATTGCACTTGCCGCAAGTCATAAACCATTTGGATTTGTTTTGTAAATTGAGGGACAATTTTGCGCACCTGAGGAATTGCTTTGGTTTTACTTCACATCATGACAGACCTCATTTCAACAATGGTGAGACTTCACGATATATTATTTCCAAAGAACAGATTTCTAACAAATACATTGAAAATCATTGTACAAATCTGTCATTTAGAATTTTCGATTTAGTATAAAGTGGTATTCTTTGCGTTTTCTGAGAATTTAACGGCTTTGCTCGGTTTAAGATGTATTTGACTGTGGATTTGACAGATTCTGTACTAAGAAATCACAGCTTTGGTCGTTAACGTATTTTTGCAAACTCTGTATGCCAACACATCTTTGGACCACGTCCCTTGCTCAAGCTTTAGCGGGACGAGACGAATGATAAGGTGCGTCTGTTGAATTTATCACGTGCAGCGAGGCGCCTGGATTCAACGATAACCATCACACAGTAATCTGCTCCAGAGATGCTAAGATAACCTACTTTTGTTCGGATCCACGAGGTACAAGTGACCCACTTAAGAAGACATAAATTTGGATCACAGTTAGAGTTATTTCATAAGTAGGGTCCAGAAATCACAGGTGACATTGGAGTCATGCAAAAGCGTTTTCATTGTGATCGCAATAAACCCTCATAAGGCATTCATTTATGAAAACAATGATCAGTGCAGCTCTATTTTGTTCTGGCTGGAGGTGATTAGAGAACATGTTTATTGTCACATGTACCTTTGTATGTTCTTATTAGTGCGAGAGTGGTGGTTCACTGCACTTCTTGAGGTCTGGACCTTAAAGAAGTACAGGAGACCTGGTGTTAATGAACGGTGAGCGAGGGCACACAGAGTCAACAAGAAAATGGGAATGTATTCATGACACCAACCTGACACCATATTCAACCACACACAATGACCAGTACGAGACACAGATATCTCCAAAGACAAAATCTAAAAAAAAAAAAACAACACACACATATGTTTCATATAGACAAGTGGAGACAAGACAGTAATGGAAATTATGCGCTGGGTATGGTATCTATTTGCCCTTGAGACAGCTGATCAACTTGCTGTATGGTGAAACTGTCATGTTACCTGCTGCAGTAGGAGAGGAGCACGCATATGGTCTGCCTTCACTTGGAGGCTTCTTTAAAGTCCACACACGTAGGAGGAATTACATATATAACACCAGGATTCATAACCTCAAATAAGATAGTATCTTTTTTTTTAATCGTGATCCAGGATGTATCAAAATGCTGAAGGTTAACTTATCATAACTATAAAATGTTTCACGTTTCATGGAGCTCAAGTGATACCCATTTGAGATTTTACATGTGGTATTATGATTTTGTCCTTTTCCACACTCAGCTGTAACAACATTCTGTGTTCTGCCACATGTGTTTATTCTGAAATTATGAAGTTAATAGGATTTTAAACAAAGCCAGTTTTAGACAATAGCAGTGTTTAGCGTTTTGGTTTTTCGGAACTACAGTTCCATCAGTTGGCTGACAGAAAATGCCACTTACTGAGACAAAGTGGCATTATTTCCCAAGGCGCTCTTTTTTGTTTGGCACCGTTCATTGCATAAAGTCGCTTTTACCCCTTGCTGTGTTGAACATTTCGGAATTCATCCGATTCTCTTTTTGAACGCCCTTCTAATGCAGTTCTCTGGACTCAGTGTGTGAGAGGAGCCATGCAGGGGGCAGACTCAGAACAGAGAGGGGTTTGTCTTCCCAAAGGTCCTAGCATCACTGAGGAGAGTGTGTGTCTGGGGGAGCGCGGGGGGCTGCTTCACCCCCTCATAAATGTGTGGCATGCTGAAGGGAATCCCATAATGAACAGGAGGCTGGACACAATGTGCACATTGTCATGGTTACACGCAGACCTGAATGATTGACGTGGATTTGGGCCCCTCCAAGAAGACAGATTTGGTTTCCATGGAAACGTTATCATGTAGTGACCGGTAGCATTGATTTCCGTGATTTTCACTGAACCTACGGGCCAGTCTGCCGAGGGCTGATCATAGTGTGATGTTTTAGACACGATAGATGCCTAATAAGGACAAACTCAGCACAAGCCAAACATTATTCACTTTCCCCCGCTGTAAAAGCAGAGGGAGAGCTTCAGTTGATAAATAATTATATGGTACTCCAATAACTTTGTACATCAAAGTTATATTGTTGTTGAACTCCATCCAAAAGGCACACGCAAGTTTTCAGTGAATGCGAAGCACTTACAAGAGATCATTTTTTTTAATAATCTTCCAAGTGTTTCCATGTGGTTAGAAGAGTTTTAACTGGCCGTCAAAGTCAAGGCCAGCAAACATTAAACACATCTACGCTGACCTCCACAGAGGCAATGCCTTTGCAGATATTTGTGTTAGAGTTTGTGAGAGGGGAGGAAAGAAAACATGAGAGAATCAAGTGACAGGAGTTTCCCCTTTTAAAACCCCAGCCTAGTTTTTTTCACTGACCTTGACAGCTTACACACTTCCAACACTCTTCCCACAATTCTCTCTGAGGCTCTATAGCGTTTAATCAACGATATGCTGTCTTTAGACACACTCCTTCATCATCCCAGCCTGTAATCCAGCTAATGATTTCTCTGCGCATTACACCTCTGTGTCTAAGTTAACAGAATAGAGACTGCAGACAATGCCTCGTGTCTGATGTTTGCTCAGTGTGTGTCTGTATCTGTCACTCCATTCCCACATTTACATCTTAACGCTCTACGTCTTTTACCTCCTTACAAAGGCCCTCACCTGTTTCGTTTGGTTTTTCTTTTCTCAGATTGTCTAAAACCAAAATCTAGTGAAGTTTAAAGCTCACTTCCCCTCCCTTTTTGATTTTTTTCACCGACTGTAAATAACTTTCCGCTTTCGACATTAAAGGCCACCTGTTTGTTTTTGTTTCTGTTTTAACTGTACGGGCATGTCTAAGTCCCTGTTGTCTTAATAAGTGGGGGGGTTTTTTGGTTTTGTTTTTTTTTGGTGCTGAGTTATCTGCAGGACCAGCAAAAAGGAGAATGCGTAGAATTATAAATAACCGTTTGTCTCATAAGACGCCCCCCCCCCCCCTCTTTGCCCATCTATATTATCATCAATCTTTACCTTGTGGCTGCCTGGTTCATGCACTGGTGATGAGGAATGTGTCTTGCAGCAGTATTCATGTCCTGGGGCGACATACCTCAGATTATCTCAGAGGGATCACAGTGTGTGAGTCTTGCTGGGACATGCCCGCTCACCTGGGAGAGAGGGGAGAGCGACAGTGGGCTTGGTGAAGATGAAGGTGGAGGTGGAGGTGGAGGCGGAGCGGGCCAGGGAAAGGGGAGGTTCAACGAGGCCGTTGAAGAAGGTCAAGTCATAGTCAAGTACCCTGAGAAATATGTGCATACATGAACTTGCCCTCTTCTGAAATACCTTATTTATGTATGAAGAGTTTAAAAACACATTTTAACAAAAGCTCACCTGCTGAATTCTGTAAGCAATTTTAAGAAATGTCTTTGGAGTAATCAGCAGTGACAATATGCTTTAATGAGGTGTGTTGTGTGATGCATACATTGTGTTGTGGTGTGATGAAGGGAAACGGATGATTGACAAACAGAGAAAGCTGATTACAGTCTGGAGTGTGTGTGTGCTGAGATGAGGGTGTTTGAGCACTGCTGACCTCACACGGGAAGCCAGGCTTGAATTTCAGGAAACGGGAGTGTTGTGAACTGGCTGTGATCAGGCCATCCAAAGCCTTAGACCAATGCTCGGAGCGATGCCAAGGAGGAGGGGCACAGCTCACAGGACGCGGTGGTTTTCCTAAAATCTTTAATCAGCTCCACTGTAGAACTGTGGCACATTTTATTTGGGATCACAATTGATCTGTGCTGGGTTATGGGTAGTTGATTTTGGCAGATGGTCTCTGCCTACTTAATACCTTTCTGATGTGAATTTTGTTCATCTGTTTATTTCTTTCTCGCTCTCATTCTTTCTCTGTGTTGCCCATTTTCAGCCACTGTACATTTAAACTATCCCGTCGTCCCCCGACTCAAAGGAATTATGTGTCTATATACAGAATTCTCTCAGAATTGTAAATACCCCTGTAGTCATCCACTGTGCTGCAAAATCCAGTCTGAAATATTTTAGCCATGGATACGCTAGGTTCTTAATTCAAAGAAATTACCAGACAACTGATGGGTATTCTCACATTGGTAAGTAAGTAAGTAAAATTTATTTGTATATCGCATTTTCACAGACATAAGTCGCTTTGGAAGAGCATTATACAACATACAAGAGAGAAAAAACATCTGAAGTGACCACTCAAGACTAAGCTACTCAACCCAAAGAATGGCCTTATCCAGCTTTTACATGGCCGGTGCTGTGATTGATAGAGTAGGCTGTGATCTCAGGCCAAAGTTATGGGACCCACAGATGTGTGGCTGTTCCATCTTTGGCTTTATTTCCATGGTTACTGCTTACTTCAAGGTGGTTGGACCAAAGCTGTTCATTCTCACAACTCCTCCAATGACATGGCATGCCAAACACTCCCAGTGACTCGTGGGAAATCGTAGGCAAGGAACATTCCTGTCCATTCTTCCCACCCTCTGCCCAGCTGAAATGTGCCTTTTTCCCTTTGGAAGCTTTTGGCACACACACGTTCCTCCTTGTATTGTATGTGGCAGCTGTACGTGAGAGTTTTTGTTTGTCTGCCCTAACTGTTTTCATCTGTGTTTGCAAAAATGGAAGGTTCTTGTGAGTGTCATTATGGTACCACTTTGAGCCAATGGAGACACATTACCCTCAGTTGGTAATAGTTTCACGCATGGCGTCAGAATTTGAGTTGATAATGGTTTATCACAGCAGCATGCCTGTTATTTAGCCCCTGGGACAGTCCCTGGGTGTGATCACTCACACACACAGACACACACACACAGACACACACAGACAGTCAGACAGACACACACACATATACAGACAGACACATGCACACAAACACAAACACATACACACACACACACACACACACACACACACACACACACAAACGTACAGGCAGACACATGCACACAAACACACATACGTGTGTGTGTGTGTGTGTGTGTGTGTGTGTGTGTGTGTGTGTGCATGGACACACACACACATACATACAAATACAAACACCACAATCAACAATACAACTGATTAGTACCAGATGCTTCAGCTGGATACGCAACAGCAGGAGTCATTTTTGTTTGTGTTATTGTGTGTTTATGCCTCTGGTATTTCATGCTTCTCTTCCAGGAGCCGGAGAGTGACTGTGCAAATCGTATGTTTCAGCCAGAGTCTGACCAGTTGAGCCTCGACAGCCCTAAGGTAAAAGAGATACATGAATACTGTAGTCTCACTCTGTACTGTGTAAGCTTCACAAAGAATTCTGAACCCTTTGAACATTCAACGTAAATTATGTCAACAAGCATCTCCTCTGGCTCTCAGAGCCCACCCCTTGACCTGATTGACACAGGAAAAGGAGTTAAGGTACAGACAGCCACACCCCACCTGGTCAGCTTGGGCAGTGGCCGACTCAGCGTGGCAATCACTCTGTTACCTCTGAAAGAGGGTAAGCCAGTCTCAGCTGCACTCAAGTACACATTAACACGCGCACACACAAACAAACACAAACACACACATATACACACACACACACACACAGTTTTAAGCATTGCCAGTGGCCTAAACAAACTTATGGTACCTAGTTATAGCACAATAAACAAGGTGCATCCTCACTGCTCTGTCTGTGCTAATGCCATTGTGTGACTTCTATTGTGTGTTGTAGTCTGAGGCCCGGAGGTTGCAGAAACTGAATGCTGTGTTAATATCATCTGTGAGGAATGGGGGTGTGGGGGTGGAGGGTTGAGGGTGGGGAGGGGGGGGGGGGGGTCTACATTTCTGATGCTGATTTTCCGTTTTCCCCCAATACAAACAGAGTACGCTTCATTCTTCTTCCCCTCTAAGAGATGATAAAGATGCTCCACCTAGACCTTTGTACACTCAGGTACCAGGTCAGGTCTTGGTCACAGTGTGTCTGCAGACTGCCTACTGACTACTCCACCTCTCTGGCCCCTGTTATCTGTGGTCTCCAGGGTAGACAGAGGAATGTAATCTGACACTCTGAAAGGAAGAGAAGTATGAAGTGTTTTAGAACAGGGACCGGATAAGGGAGTCAGACAAACTTCCTTCATCTGGGGGCTGCTTGTTATTAAACCTGTAGTAATGATAAAATCCCAATGCTATTGTCTCATAGACAATGTTTGGATCTGGCTCCAGAAAATTTAGTCATAATACTCACTTACTGATGTTTAACATAGTAGATATGTGTGAGGAGTGTCTGGTACTGAGACTAGGAAACTAAATGAAGAGATCTTTAAATCAGTTTGTGTCAGAAATCATTTTTGTGGGGGTGAAGCTTTAATGTTCTGAGTGGAATGGAAATGTTTTGGTGTGGTTACACAGTGTAGAAATTTCACAGGTTTATACATAGATACACACACGCACACGCACACACACACACACACACCCACACACACACACACTCTCACGCTCATACAAACACACTTCCTCTTAATGTAGACACAAAGTCAGTCAGACAGAGTCTGTCCTGAGACAGACATAGCTCTGCTGTGTTCTGACATTACTAGAATTTAAATCTTTCGTGCTGTGGGAAATAACACATTTATATTAAAATTCAATAAAATTAAAGTCCCTCAGGGGAGTGTGAAAACCACACAGTTGGCAGTGAGTCATTAAGAGGTTTACTATCAGATCCAACAGATACAGCCTGTGTAGATTTTAAAGATACGTTGATCTGAAAGTAAATAGAGGGTTGACTGCAAAACTTACGCACCTCAACAAAGAGATCTACCCAACAGATATATGGTGTAAATAAAATGAGTAAATACATTTACGTGCACAGTTTATCAATCACCTACACACCCAGGCATGTAAACACACTTCAAACTCTCCACTGACACCTCTCTGTGTTTTAGGGGTGACACGCATAGGGCGGGAAGATGCCCCTGTTCCCCAGGACATCACTATAGAAGGTCCTGGCATAGAGGCAGAGCACTGTACAATTGAAAACAGAGGAGGGGTCGTAAGCCTTGATCCCTGTGGACATATGTGTTCTCTTGATGGTGTACCTGTGACCAAACCCACACCGCTAACACAAGGTAAAGACATTGTGTGTGACATTGACATTGACATTGTCATTTTCTGTCATGTTCTCTCATACATTTCTTATGCATGGCCAGTGCTATTTACTTCTCCATTAAAGAGGACTTACATGTCCTTACTAACAAATGTTGCTGCTGCCCCCTGCTGGTTCATCTAACTGCAAGGCTTGGATCAGCTCCCTAATCTTATCTCATCTTGTCTGATATTTTCCCTGATCTCTGATCAGTTTATGCATTTGTTTGTCCAGAGATCTGGCAGGGGTATTTTTTTTTTCACTCTCTCAAAATCTATGCATATTTTATTTTGCCACCCCCCCCCCCCCCCCGACTCTGCATTGTATGATCTTAACAGTTGGTGGTGAACTCTGTGCTCTGTACTGTGAATGTGTGTGATGTGTGTTTTTTTCCAGTAGTGCCCTGGTTTTGTACGTCAGAGCTTGCTTAATTAGAGTGGCTTTTGGGATGGTTGTCTGCTGTTGTCTGCTATGCAGTGACTCAGAGTTTCCAAAGGCAACAGGGCAATGCAATAGAGCTCAAATGATTTCTGCTATTACTGCTCCTTTTCCCCCATTTATTTCACTCTTACTCTCTCCATCCCTCTCCACGTAATCGCTTGCTTTTCTTACTCCCAAGACTTCATCAGTCATCATTCTTTCTCTACTATTAAATACATCTATGCCATTGTGTTTGGTGTTTTCTTGCCAGTTTGTTTTTTATTTATTTTGACTTTGGGGGTTTTTTTTGGGGGGGTGGGGGGGGGGGTTGCAAATATTGACAGCATTGTGGAGTACAGGACTGTGCTGTGCTGGTTTGTGGGTGACTATAGATGCTGGTTTGTGGGTGACTATAGTGACAATGGTGCAATTTGACTAAAATGTTAAGGGTTTTTTTTTTTTTTTTTTTGCACTTAAGACTTGAGAAGCAATAATGTCACTCTCCTATGTGGGGAGTTTGAAGAGATGGAGGAGGCATGGTGGAGGAGGTGGAGGAGGAATGGTGGAGGAGGTGACAACAAAAGTAATCGTCCTTATCTGTTTGCAAGCGCAGGGGAGCCACATGCCAGTGAGAGAGTGCAAACGGAGGGCGTGAAATGAAAACATCCTCCAGGCTCAGGCTGATCTGCTGGGCTCTAGATGCTCCAAGTGACTTATGTTTAAAGCTCAGAGCACAGTCTGTGTGGCCAGTGGCCCCGTAGTGACTAAGTGAGCTCCAACTTCTATGTTTGTCTTTGACCCTGTCCTCATCATACTACTGATAGTAGTATGAGTTAGACAGCTCTAGTCAGACTGATCTAAAAGAAACTGACTCACAGGGATTTCCGTTGTGGCTTCTGACTATCTATTACCCTGTGGGAGTTGTGTTTTTTTTGTTGTTGTTGTTTTGTTTTTTTTGCTGAGTACCATATTTGGTTTTCCAGGTATCAATATTAGTCATTTACAGTGATAAGATTGTAGGCTACAGCATAAGGTAAGAGGTGTTTCCTCTGAATCAGGCCTGTTTGTCATGTTAATAGGTCACAAAAACAAGCACTGAAAAAAAACACACTATTTACTTTGCATGCACACCAAAAACAACGTTACCATGGCCAAAGTTCTTTTCCACGTCTGCGTTCTGATGAGTGTCTAAAGCTATCGTTTAGTTGACTGAGATGACCTCTGACATTGTCCAATACCGTTGTGTTTGTATTGTGTACCTTGAGGTAAATCAGGGTGGACCAGGATAGGTAGAGAAATGAGAAAAGTGAAGGGGCGGGATTAACTGCTTTCTGGCTCAAAACCTTTGTTAGCCAACCAAGAGAAAGAGTCCGTCCAGCCAGAGAGAGAAAGAGACTCTTGCAAAGTTTATTGAAACTTTTTTTTTAAAACTTAATCTAGTTACGTCTCTTAAACTGGTCTGTTTTTTCTAAGATAAATTCGGAAATCGTGTAGCACCTCCCCTTTTGCCGACTTTTGCTCGTACATCACATTCCGTATTAACGAATCTGGATCCATGGAGAAGCGTAGGGGCGTCTGTCTATTGAAGTAGTGGTGGGTTAGACTAGAGAGGGGAAAACTATTCAGCACAGAGAGTCGATATCCCCAGGAAGAATTTGACAAACATAACTGCCACACTTAGCGCGGAGCGCTTGTGGAGCTCACTGAATGGGACTGCGTGAAAAGGTTGGTTATCCTTATTACTGAAGAACGCATCGCGTTTCCACTGATATAGGCTACTTTTTGCTTAGGCATATACATAGCTCTGTACGTAGTTGTAATCATCTACTGTGTTTCAATTATTTCACACCTTACATATGTTTGTTTTACGCAGTGTAGGCCCCATGACAAACTTGTGATCCATTGTCTTAATTTATTGTTTATGTTTTGCCGGCCAAAGTAATACCTCTGTAATTTTTAACCTTTAATATGTCAATGACAATTATATTTTATATATGAATGAACTTTACTCGACCCAATATAAAGACTAGAAATGTTCTGTGATTAATAATCTGGAATACTTTGCTACGATGATTTGAGATATGGACAGCTTCTTACGCATGTAGCACTAGTTAATACATGCTCAGGTCACTGTAGCAAAGTTTCTGTTATTTGTCAACTTAAAGTTCAGTTGAGGGACTTGTTCAGCGATCACCTCACAACATTCAAAACTGTGAGAAGTGTACGTCACCCAAAGCCGCTTTCATCTTTGTTGGAATCTGACTCCCATGATGGCAGAGATGGTGAAATCTGTTTTAGAACAGCGAAATTAACGACACGCGCCCTCTGGTGTGGTCACCTACACAGAGCCTGGCATTGTTTTGCTCTCGGTCAGTTTATGTGTGTGCAAGCCATGACCTGTGATCGGACGGGTTAATTTGTGGCCACTGAGGCACGGACGATTCCCTTGGTAATTAGAAGTGGGGAATTAATTTAATCGTTCGACAGCACTGGATATGCCTAGCTCTGTCGAGTCGTTTTCTTTCATTTAAGTACAGCTGCCAGAAATACACGCAAACTATTTTACTCCAACAGTACTTTGTGTTCTTACAATCCTGAACTAATTTTGAAGGAGAGGGAACGACCATGTACATTTGATTTAGTGATCAAAGTCATTTTCCTTGTTCCAAGAGAGACTTATGGGTCTATGTGACTGCATTTACTCATTAGTTGGGTTTCATTTGTAGGGATGCAAAGGCAGGAAATGAGAAAAGAACATAATAAACAAGAGAAAACTCACTCTTCTTATTAAAGATCACATGTGCCACAGTATTAGGTCCAGAGTCTAGTCTATAAAATGGTTCTACAGACAGATGTTAAAATCACGGACCCCCTTCTTCAGAACGTGGTGATCATTAGACAGAACTTGTGAAAAGATTAGGATATATGTCCATGCATGAGTGTGTGTGCGTGTGTGTGTGTAAGTATGAGTGACACCCAGAGGGAGGGTGTCAGTTGGGGGGAGAATGGCAGTCTTTGATGTGTGATTTGATGGTTCTGTAAGAGTGTATTTTTGTAAGTTTGAACCCTCAGAGCACAGCTGTGTAGACTAAACACATCCTTGCGCATCAGTGTCATGCTGGTGTGTAAGTGCGTGTGTCTGTGTGTGTGTGTGTGTGTGTGTGTGATGACTGAACTCCGAAATCTGACGGGATATTCATCTCAAAGTTATGTATATCTGTTGCGTAATTGTGGAGGAGTTTCTTAAAACGATGAAATATCTGTCTGTATGAAAAGCTCTTCGTGAAAACTGAGTCCATCTGGGATAGTTATGAAATCTCTGCATCTTCCAGCCACGTCTGCCCTTTGTCCTCTTTTTGCCCATATCCTTCTATGGTGGAAGTTAAGAGCTCATGGAAATAATAGGAGAAGCCAAGAAATACCAACCTCATCTCTGAAAGAACAGGCTGTTGGAATGCCAACCCGAGGAATGTATCTGGCTGATTTAGTAGATGCAGTATCAGAGATCTGGCATGTTAATTAAGTACAATATTTCAATCCTTTCACGAGGGGGCACTCAAATGTGCAGTGGACAAGCTGAACTGCTGCAGGCCTTTGTCTATCGATTCAGTGCAAGATTCGCTCAGTAAAAAAAAGACGTGATCTGAGGGAGAAATCTCTAGTAGAAGGCTTATTGAAGTGGAAAAGGCCTGAATAAGCAATTTAAAGGAAGCGTGCTAGACAGGCCTCCTGCATTCAGCTGGACAGGAAGTTGCCGTTGTAATGCCAAGTGCCATACACCTGTAACATACATCCAGTGACTGACTCAAACCAAATAGAGCAGCACTGTGTACATCTCAATACACAATCTATGCATATACACAAGGACAACTATTACTAAAGTCTGTTCAGATCTAAAGAGTATCAATCATGTTTTTAATTTTTTTTTTTTTTTGATGGGAAGCCCTTTTTTTTAACTACCCAAAATAGAGGCCTCTTCTCTCCTCTCTGATTCCCTTATTCTAAGCAGAAAAATAAAGATCTCAGTAAACACTGAGGCAGACGCTTGGGGTTTTAGAATGGGGAGAGTGAAGAGGTTCTGAATTTTTTCCATCATCTGTTTTTCTGCTTTGTGTGACTTACTTTTTCTGGGCTCTCATCCGACTGCTGCCTCCGTGTCTCCGATTTCAAATCAATGGAAAGTCAACAGCCTTTCGATGGTCCGAAGAGATTGTGCGTTCATTTAAATGAGCCCACTGACGGAGCATTTTGTCTAAAATGAGCATCTGTCTAACTCCTTTTGAATTATTTTTGGAGACGTTGGAGACACAATGGTTGTGAGATATTAAAATGAAGTAGGCAGGAAGCAGTTAACTTGATGTCATTTTTCCACTACCACTTCAGAATTGGAACTAAGCTTGGACTGGAACCAAGCAGTCTGACGGCCTGGTTCCTGATTTATTTTCAGTCCAAGAGGGGACCCAGAAAAGGAAATGTTCTTCTAGTAGCTAGTCTGCTCTTTGAATACTTAAAATGTATATTTAAAAACACTACTTTGCATAACAACCACCCACAACAGTCTTGCCATCTGTATGATAATGCGTTTAAACATCAGATATGAGCGCCTAGGAACCAAGCAGCGCTGAAAATGGCCTTGCAAAATTTCACAGTCGGTTCCATGAACCCCTGGAGCAAAGGAAGTGGAAATAAAACAAGAACCAGAAGCTTGTAAAAAAAAAGGTGTCATGAGAGAACTCTGTGTGTCATATTGATAGTTCTGCTCTCCAGGTTAAGAAGTACCATGGAGACTCTGTCAAGTTTCATCATTAATATTGTTGAGTAATAATGTAAGCAAAGGCAGCAGTATAGCTGTCATACTTCACTGCCCGGTTCATCTCTCCAGTGCTATGAAATATTTGGACAGCTGGGGCTATGTCTTGAAGGGGTCGTGGCCCCGACGTTTTGTTTAATGATTGGGTTTTTGATGGGAATTGATGCCCAGAATACACAGTCTGGTCTCTAATGGAGCCCAACGCACACTGACTGAAAACTGCAGATGGACACAGGCTGTTGCAGAACAAATAGAAACAGACCAAAAGGTTACACAATTCAAATATGGACTTGTTTGGACTGAATTCGACACTGTGTTTGTGAACGTGTGTGGGGTTTTTTTTTGTGTGTGTGTGTGTGTCATTGACCCTGGGTGTGCTCCTCTTCACAGGGTACTCTCTCTGTCTGGGTAAATCCTACTTCTTCCGTTTTAACCACCCAGAGGAGGCCAGCCGAATGAAAAGCATGCTACCCCAAAAGAGTCCAGTGTCGCCCTTGGTGTATAGCACCGGTAAGTTATCTAGACTCTCATTCCAAATTTGACAAATATATTTTTCCAAAATATTTCCAACATATTCTTTTCCAGTATTTCCAAAATATTCTTTGCTCCTTCTATGCATCTGTCCCACTGCTGTTCTAGTCTTCCACACTCCCTCGTCTTGTTATTCTACCTTATGTTCCAAACCTCAGGCGGTGAAACCACAAAGCTGTACACATATACTTCTCCATACACGTCTCTTACAGTCCTATACCATGTCCACCACCACCATGGAAAAACCTCTGTGTGTGTGTGTGTGTGTGTGTGTGTGTGTGTGTGTCTGTCTGTCTGTCTGTCTGTCTGTCTGTCTGTCTGGATTAAGTTACGGGTAGCAATACTACTCCCCCTCCCCTCTCCACAGGTGTGTGTTATCTGAGACAGTCACCTCTGTCAGGAGTCACTAGGCTTTTGATGTTACTCACAAGCTAAACCATTCTTTAAGGGTGTGAATTTTTTTTTTTTTTTATTGCCTCCCTCTCAGAGAAACACACACACACACACACACACACACACACACACACACACATATTCACCTTTGCACAGAGTTTGTAAGGCTTGTGGAATTTTCTCCCCCCATCCTGCATGCAGATGTGGTCAGCTGTTGCCATGGTGATTGATGTGTTTGAGTGAGGTGCAGAGCATGTGTCATATATCACTGTTCTTCACTCTCTCTGTCTGCATCTGCAGACAGCTGGAATGTGCGTACACATAAACAAACACAGAGCCTGCTTACACAGAGCCTATAACGTACAACAGAACTAAGAAAAGCACACATACCCACATGTATACATTCATGGTCTCATTGTTTTCTCTCGTAGCCCTTGTGAAGGTAAAGGTTAACCACAGTGTTGCTATCTGTGTGTTCTGTTTGTCTGGGTTGAGTCAGTCCTTTACAGCTCACTCACATAGCTCTGTTGTGAAGATTAAATCGCCCCATGTATGGCATGAACAGACTGCTACAGATGTGTGTGTTTGTGTGTGTGTGTGTGTGTGCATGCCTCTAACTCAATGACCTAACAAACTCTTCTGATAGCTCTGTTTCTGCTCTATTTCCTCTGCCCTATACAAGGCTGAGATCACTCTCTTAATCTTATCTTGTGCCTCAAATTTTCATATAGATGCATGCACACATACACATACACATACACACACACACACACGCACGCACATCTCAGAGTGCTTGCTGTAGCCGTTGTGAGTTTCAGCTCTGTCGTGGTATTTGTGGTGTCGCAGTTTTCCTTTGTGATGCGGCTGATGTGAGATATACTTTGACCTCTCAGTGTTGGTACATGTTGGCATGGTCTCTACTTACGCCTGTGAAGCATAGACACAAAACAGATGAGAAGCATCAGTGTGAATCGCAAGGGAGTCCAACAGGCTTCAAAGCAGAGAGCACACAGTGTTCTGCTGTCCGTCTTTGCTCCAGTCAAAACACAGGTGGACTGAAATATAGAAAGGAGAGAGAGGAGAATTTGAGAGAATATTTTATATGACCCCTGTAACAGCAGAAATGTGTGTGTGGCTGTATGTGTGTGTGAGAGAGAGAGGAAGAGAAAGAGAGAAAGGGAAAGGAAGTGTGTTACTCTTTCGGATATGTTAAAAAAAGAAACATTTTCCTCAGATTGGACGGTGGGTGGTTCAGTTGCTATTTCTAAAAGCATGAATTGCTATGTGTGTTTGTTTTGGGCACAGAGCATGGCTTAAGACATTGGATCATTTCAAAGCAGAATTTGGTTGTTTCCTTTGAGAAGTTCATACCAAGCCTTTCTTAGGTCAGACTAGTCTCAGGTGTGTTTTTATGGCCAGGCTGTCTTTCCCCCCCCAGATATTATTAAAGTAATTTCAGGAGTTAATGAAGGCTAACTAGACTGTGAGGTAAGTTTTTCTGATGCTAACTAAGGAGATTCGCATTCTTCAGATGGTATGTAATGTTGAAATGAAGGAGCGGGTCGTGAATCATGCTTACAGATGTGCAATTTACAGACTGAGTTTTGGAAGAAAGTTACACTTTCGATGAATGCATGCTTTTTTTCCCCCCTCTCACTCACAGACTATCTGAAGTTCAGCAGTGACTATAGCCATGGTATCGGGGGTTCCAGCCCTAGGGGCATGCGCTCTGCGTCAGAGCTTCGGGAACTGATGGACACTCTGCAGAGAAAGAAATTGGCTTTGGAGAACAGTTTGCGTACCAATGGGGACAGCAGCCCCTCCTACTTCAGCATGACACAGTCCCCACCCACCACACCCAACCCTTTGTCACCTATCACCTGCTCTAGCCCTGCTTCATCCTATCAGGATCAAGCCAGGAGGCTATATAGTTCTGAGCGCCCACCCCTATCTGTTAAAGTTCCCTCCCACACATCCACCAGCATGCCTCCCTCACCACGTCGATCTGACCCTCGAGAACGGGAGATGTCTTTGCCGCAATCACGTCCCATAACACGAAACCAGTCCCAAGACAGTCTGCTCCTGTCGACGTCTACAGATGGTCGACGTGCACCGAGTTCTGGCTCCCTTCTGTCCATGTGGAATGGCTCCTCTTCCACGGTGGGCGATTCTCTCCCCCCTACACCGGGGGGCGGTAGCGGGGCCGCCAGCATGCCCTCCAGCCCTCGTCTAGCCCGCAGGCATCAGTCTCATGATTCGAGTCGTAACGGTTGCTTGGAGCCCACACCGCGTCAAAGGAAGTACTCGGCCGGCTCCCTCACCGGTATGGGTACGCACAGTCGCTCTCTGCCCCGTCTCTACCGGCCTTCCGAAACCCAACTCGTCCCCCTCTCCATCCTTCCACCCCGACGTTCCCTGGACAGTCACCCCCCTCGCCCCTGTGTTACACCCGAGCCTGGACAGCATAACGGGCATTCTGAAGTAATCTCCATTTCTCTGTCTACCAAACCGAAGCGCTCACCAGCTCCTCCTGATGTTACTGTGCCCTCTGGTGCCCCTACCAGTCCCAGGGTGGCCAAGAAAATGAGTCTGACCTCCAGTAGCTCATACTCAGACCTGGAGCGTCAGGTAGCCCGTGGACCTTCTCCAGCCCTGGAGGTGGGTCTAGGAGAGAGGAGGCAGTCTTTTGGGAAGGCTGGCTTGGGCCCACAAGGTGGCTTCAGGGAACGAAAAGGCAGCATCAGTTCCCTGAGTGGGAAAGAAGAGCTACAAGACTACCACCAGAGACAGAGAGATGAGCGTCTCAGAGAACAGGAGGTGGAAAGACTGGTAAGGAAAATCTTATCTCTTTCTTTTCCTTTTCCTCTCTCTTTCCATTGTCTCTCTTTCCACTGCGTAATCTAATTAATTACAGGTTTGCTGTCAGATCAACAAATCATGAAGATAGCTGTCCAACAAAAGCAGAGTTTGACAGGTTTGATGGGTTTCATTTTACACATTGTTATCTGTGACGAGAAGGTATTTAGACTTTCCTGTTGGTTAGCTGTTGGCCCGAAGGGCCTTAAGAGGAAGGCTAACAACATGGTGCTCCTGCGGAATTCAGGGTTCTGTGGGAGGTCAGGAAGGGAGAGGCCCACCTGTCTCCAAATTAATCTCTTTCTGGAGCTCACTCTCCCTGTCACATTCCAGTGACTTAGTAACTTGGAGGGTTGTGCACAGCGCAGAAGTAGTAAAGATGCAAAAACCCCCTCCCTGGAGTGGGTGTTGGGGAAGACCCAACCAGAGGTGGAGTTGCATGCCCTCTATTAATAGATAATCTTGAATTGCATCCACATTCATTGACTGTGGCCTCCCCAACACTGTCTCTTTGGGAGGCATACCGCGGAGGCAGAAGATGCTGGCAGCTTTCCCATGCTAACAATGCTATTCTTACGCTACAGCCGGTTTTAGTGGAGTTCAAATAGAAGGCAGTGCTGTTTGTCCGCTAGAGGTTAGGGAGGCCACCTGTAGCACCACCCAGCTGGGTTTAAGCCAGACCAAAAGTGAAGGCCGCTCACTCATTACCCATTACAGGCCTGTAGTTGTGGTGCTTTTTACAGGCTAGATTACAGGGTAAGGCTTTGGAGTGTAAATACTAGTGTATTGCAGGTGGAGAAGTACACACACACACACACACTCTCTCTCTCTCTCTCTCTCTCTCTCTCTCTCTCTGTCTCTCTCTCTCTCCCTCTGGCCCAAAAACACTCACTCAAAAATATGCTCTACAAGTGTGTACAATTATGCAGCAAGTCACTTTGGCAAATGTACACTCATACAAACTGTCCATACACACTGTGCTTACACACAGTATTCTGAATCATCATACACACTGAAATATATTCCTCCCCTCCACATTTTAAGACACACACACACAAATTGATGAAGTATTACTCTAGTGCACCACTCTGAAGACAAGACGCCTTCCCTTTCTTTGAGATAGATCGTGTTTACTCCCTCAGGGTGTGGAAATGTGAGAGCCCACCTACCCCCATCCACTGGGACAAAGCCTCAGTCACAGTTTCAAGGTTAACCCACTCACGGGGTCACGCACAGGACTTTCAGAGGGGTCACGAGACCTTGCGGTCTTTGAGTGAAAGACAAACATTGAGAGTGTATCTGTTGCACTGTCACTGTATTTGGACTCTTCCCTTTCCGTGTGCTCTCATCTCAAAAGCGAAAAGATGGTTTCTTTCAGGGTTGTTCAAACATGTCAGCTTCATGAAGTGACGGCGGATGAATTTTAGCAATAATAGGGCGAAAGAGAGAGCTGCTTTTAGGGTTGTTTACGTTGTCGACGTCCTGGGTTTCTGCACAGGGGCAGAAGAGTTTGTCGCCGTGATATCCCTCTCAGTAATGCACTGCGTTGGGATCGACCAGCTGCCGCATTGGGCTAGTGCGGAGTTGTGAGCGGAAGGATTAAATCACCCTTGCGCCTATATTTGTATATCCTCTTCTGTCCAGTGCCAGGACTGTTTTTGATGATATCCAGTTTCACTCTGGACTCAGTTACTATGAACTGGACCCTCAGTGCCACCTCAGTTCCTTTCCCACTCTCCTCTCCTCATCACTCTGTGCGTTCATCCATCCCACTCATCAGTATCCTTCTGTTACTAAGCCTGACGGGACTCCGGTTGAAGTCTGGTCGAGTCTTTTCATCGTCTCAAGTGCCCTATGTGTCATGTTATTTAAAATACCTGAGGTAGCGTTAGTGAGTGGTTTTTTTTCGGTCCGCTCTCCTGAATCATCGTGAAGTCCTCCGGTTGGGCTGATCATCATGCGCGCCCAGCCCCTGGCCGCCGGGGCTTTGAGTATGGTGAGTCAGGCACTCTCTCTAGCCGTGAGCTGGATCTCTGAATGTTTTGGGACTGTCACTTGATGCAGTATGGCGTAATCAAGGCCATGTGTCTTTTTCATGGAAGTTGCGAATGCAAAGCTAATATGGGGCATTAGACAGAGCAGTTTAAACGATGCTCTCTACAGTAGACTTGTAGACGCCAACTCGCCAAAGTTGAGAGTCAAGTGGATTTTATACATGAGAGCTTAAGAGGTTTGCACAGGCTATAACGCTGTGAAGATTGAGTTTCGGAGTGTGTGTAAAGATCTTTGGAGGGTTTTTAGCTTGTGTATTTGTATCATTATTATTCAGTTACTGCAAGGCTTTTCTCCCCTGTGAGTCAGACTTAGAGCCAAAGGCATTTTCAGGAAAGCCAGGCTCCTTAACCAAATCTCCTAAGTCTTTTTTTTTTTTTTTTTAAATAAAAAAAACTCTTGGATGGTCCTTCAGTAACTCACTCCACTGCCCAGGTTTAGTCTCTATCTGATAGTGGAGAACACTGAAATGGATTATGACCAGGTCCTTGGTAGCACTTTAAGGGTCTGTGAGAGAAGCTGTCATGTAGCAGTTTTGTGCTATTTTCTGGCTGGTCCCTGGGTGTGAAATGTGTTTGTTTATTGTTATGGATATTTGTAGAAATGTGTTTAAGACCTCAGCAAATAGATCCATCTGTATATCCAAGGTGAGAAATATGTATTTCTGGTATAACAATTCTAAAATTACAAAAAGCTTTTTTTTTTTTTTTTAAAGAATCCAGACTACAGTTGTTTGTTTTAGAGTAATGTCTTTCTCCCTCTTGGTTTTGTTTTGAAGGTATGTCAGGAGAGCACTGTTTAAATGTTATGGCAAAGCTCATGTCATTGAATTTCCCCATCTGTTATTTCTCTAATTCTCTCTGTCTTTATGTCTTTCTGTCTCCCTCTCCGTCTTTTAAGGAACGTCAGCGTCTGGAGACCATTTTGAGTCTATGTTCAGAGATGGGTTCAGCAGATGGGGAGAAGGGAGGCTCAGCTGTTGCTGACCTACAGAAAATCAATAAAGAGCTAGAGAAGTTACAGGTGTCTGAAGATGAGTCTGTTTTTTCCGACTCCATCAGCCTTGGTCCAGAGAATGGCTACACATCCAAAATCCGGGAATACCAGGCTACAGAGGAGCGCCAGGTTCGACAGCACCGTAGCAGAGACATCAGGGCAGAGTCCCCCTCGGTCGGGCTCCGCAACTCCGCCCCTTCCCCCTCACCTCGTCTTGTACGGACCAATAAGGTGGGCTCTCTACTATAGAATACTCTAGAAACAATGACGTTTCTTAAAGAGCTATGTAATCTGTTGTTTTTTTGCTCCAAGTGGTAAAGAAGAGAGTAGTGCTGATACTGTCTTATCTTGGATGTGTTTTTAATACCCTGAAGACCTTTATTCTTCAAACAGATTTGACATTTTGGTCTAATAAACTCCAGATTTAAAATACAAACGGCCAGCTGTTTAGAATGGCTATATAGCATCCTAATTTGAGTAATCTTGTTAGGTAATTGAATATTTAGTGAAAGCAGGCCATCTCCGTGCTGCTCATTCATTTGACCTTTGGAGAGGCCTCAAGTCACTTTGCTCTCCACCCTCCTCTGGCATGCGCACACAAACACACACACACACACACACACACACACACAAACACACACACACACACACACACACACACACACACACACATACACGCACACACACACACACACACACACACACACACATACACGCACACACACACACACACACACACACACACACATACATACACACGCACACACACACACACACACATACACACACACATACACATACATACACATACATACACACACACACACACACGCACACGCACACGCACACACGCACACACACACGCACATACACACACACACACACACACACACACACACACACACACACATACATACACACAAAAGATGGCGCAAAGGTAACCATACTTTATTCTGAGGCTTAATTTTTCCCATTTCTTTCCCGCTTCCTTTCTGTTGTATAATTTTGTTATTAGTTCTCACTCAGTTTCCTCTCTGCCTCCTCTTTCCGTTTATTGTCTCTCATCTCACTCTTTCTCTCTCTCTCTCTCTCTCTCTCTCTCTCTCTCTCTCTCTCTCACTCATGTTTACGCAGATGCACACAGAGCTGGTGCAGTTCATGAACACACTTCTTAGCATAAACTGTGATGAGCAGAGATAAACATCATTACCCAAATATAGAGAGGTCGTGAGCAGTGTGTTTGTGCTTGTGTGAGAGGGAGATTATGCACCAGTTCCTTCGCTAAACCACAACAGTGGAAGAAAAGTTGGCTTGCAGTGCAGCTTGCATTCAATTCACCTGTGCGTGATAACCAAACACACCTTTAAGTACACACACGTACACACAAACACACACGCGCGCACACACACAGCGAGGGTTGCAATGTCATCTCCCCCTCTGTGTGCATTCCTCAGTGCTTGCATTTGACTGGAATTTGCTTTATTGGAAGCACAGGTCAGCACGTGGCCAATAAAACTTAATATAAACAATCCCTGTTGCCACGGGTATTAAAACCACGGATAAATGATTTTTTTGGGGGGTCATTTCAGAATGTAGACTGGCTCCAGTCCCTTGAAACCGAATAGGATCTGCCCGGTATCGACGAGATATACTCGATATTTCGGTAGGTTTTCTTTCTCAGAGCTTAGATATGAACGCAGCTGAGAGCAGGCAAGGCATGTGCGCACCAAAGTGAGTGCGTTTATTAGATTAAAGAGCTTCAAAAAACACACAGACAGCTGGCTGCTATCTTGGGGCTTGGTTAGTGGGCCAAAGACGACCCAATCCTAAACCCCAGTTCTTACCATCAAGCCTGTCGTTGATCGTAGATCATCATACAGTCCTCACATTAACAGTCATTGCGGTTTAATGATGAGAAAAATGAAGCGTCTTCCAGTGTTTTTATAAGCCAGCCTTTTTTTGTTTTGTTTTGTTTACAGATGAATATTGTGAATTGTTATTGTGTGGTATGGTTAACAGACTCCTGAGGAAGATCTACAACTGAAGCAGGAGGTGACACGGATAGAGGAGGAGAGAATTCAGGTCCTCAACAACATGGAAGAGCTGGAACAGAAGATCAAAGACCTGGACAACCAGATGGATGAGTCTGTCAGAGAGGTAAAAAGGGGTGACGGGGAAACTGGAAACTTTTTTTTTGTCTTTTCTTTTTTCGCTTCTTCTTCTCTTCTGGACTGTTTACAGATCAAAGAATTTCTGCAACTTTGCACTGACACACCACTGAGTGAGTCTTGAGTTTTCAGAGAAACCAATGATTAATTTAATAGCATGCGGGAAAGAGCGAGAGAGAGAGAGAGAGAGAGAACGTCTTTGTGTTAGAGAGCACACGTGCTGAAAAAGGCTTTTAAGGTGGTGATGTAAAATAAAGCTACGGCCGAGCAAATCTGCTCGTCTGAGCTCAGATCTCCTCCTTGTCTCTTTCTCTCTTGTGATGTGACTGTTAAGGGCTCTCTCTCATTGCTGCCAAGTTTTCATACTTTCCAGTTCTGCCTGATTATCTGAGTATTAAACAATTATGTGGCGTTCACAAAGGCCAATGTCCGAAGTAACAGAACACGCTGCCGAATGTGTTCGTACTTTGTCAAGCTCTATCCATTACCTCTCCAAACACCTGATCAATTATGCCTTCAAGCTTATTGTACAGCTATCAGAAGTCTCTCATAGTTGCTAAATTTACCGAACCATTCGCAATTCATTTACCCACTCCAGACTTGGCAGCCAGCACTTTTACAAGATTCAACTACTTAATAGGTTCAGAATGTGGAAACCTTAGTTTTACTGATGTGAAATTAGGCACAGCTAGTTTCAGTAAATTATATCACTCTGTGGTTTAGTTACAGACTGTGATCTCACCCCCAGTGTTAGAACAATAGCTGCAGTCATAACTGCCTCCCTTCATTTACTGATGAGTCCGTGTGGATAGCGAGAGATATGAACCTAGCATAGAGGATGGAATATGTGAGAACTGGTTGTTTCAGAAATTGAATTACAGCCATGATGATGATAATGAAGGTGTGTCTGTGTGTGTGTGTGTGTGTGTGTGTCTGTGCGTGTGTGTGTGTGTGTGTGTGTGTGTGTGTGTGGTCTAGATGGAGGTGGAACGTGCTCTTCTGGAAGGGGAGCAGGACTCTGAGATGGCTCAGCTCCAGCAGGAGAAGGAAGCCTTAGAACAGCTCAATGATAAGATGGCTGAACTGGAGAAGAAGGCGCAGACAGAAAAGTCTGAGGTAATTAGACACATTCTAATATGAATCAAAACCTCTCAGTGGGTTTTGAACCAATTTGACCTCTATCTGTTCTCAAGGTGAGTGCCAATGTATATCAATATATATTTACACACATGCCCACCCTGCATTGTGGTACACTCAGCCTAAGCCCATTTTCCCATGTGCACACACACACACACACACACACACACACACACACATACATATACACACATACACACACACACACACACACACACACACACTGTTTGGCACTGTCAGTGGTCAGCCCAGGTGATAATCTCCACCCTATCCGCTTCACAGCCTGTCAGCTTCAAATATACCTTCCTAGAGCTTAAGCTGGATGTAGCAGTGACCCCATCCACTGGCTCTGTCTCCATTTACGCTGCTGTAGAAAGAGTGTGGTGACTGGAGCTGAGATGGCAGGTTTGGCACCCGTGGCCTCTCCCATCCGTAAGGGCGTGTTCAGAGTTGCTTCCTGTGTCTTCCACTTACCCCCAGCAACTGTCATACACACTAAAACTCACAGCTATGCTGCTATGCTAGAACCTTCACTCAGAGAGACATGAGAATGACAGAGAACATATGATAGAGGGTGTTTGGAAGATACTAGCTGTAGCTGTTAGATTAGAGACTGGTGTTTATGAAGTACGTCGGCTTAAAACTGTTTCGGTTTTGACATCAGATTATGAGACAAGGACAAGAACCTTCATCTTCTTTGGTCACGTATAACTTCATATATTTCTTCTCGTTTTATTTCCACCATACGTGTAACACCTTCATAACTGTCATCCTGTGTGTTCCATGTGTCCTGCTGCTGCTGGTCCTAATGTAGTAACTAACACCCAGCCCACTCCCTTCCCCAGCACTAACGCTTCTGTCCTCTATCTCTCTGTCCACCCCATGTGTGTGTCTGTGTGTGTGTGTGTGTGTGTGTGTGTTTACGTGTGTCTTCGTGGTGCCGTGTAGGACAAAGCCCTCCTCGATGCTGAGAGGGTTAAGGTAGAGAAGTTGGCAGAGCTTGTGTCTGAGCAGAAGAACCAACTTGACACCTGCCCAGAGGCACTGAAGGAACAGCTCCAACTCCAGCTCTCCAGGGTCAGTAACATAGGCCCCTCCTCTTTCCTATTAACCTGTTTCCTGCCACTCCTTCCCCTTACTTGCACCGCCTCTTCTTGTATCCGCGGCAACGATTGGCCGTCCTTCTCCTCAAACTTTCAGTATCTCCTGCGTACTGGTTTGAAACACCTTTTTTTTCTCATTCCGCAAGGGACTGCTCGTGTGGTTTGTGGCTGTATTTGCATCCCCCTTCGTGACACTTGCTGTCTCCGGCTGGTTTCAGGCTCTGTCGCCCTGGGGCTTTTATGTTGCTTGGAGTGCTCGGAGGTTATGTGGGCCATTTGGAGGTTAAGAAGAGGTTAAATGCTGAGATCAGAGGGAGCTGCTACGCTTGGTTTCTGAGGTTATGGAGAAACTGGGCAGTTGGTGATGAAACCCATAAGTATGTTTGGCATGACGGTCACTGTCAGGGTTAGGTCAAATGACCGCAGTGTTTGTATGTTGCTGACTTTCATCTTATGTGGTATGCGGTGGGTTGATTTATTTGAAGTTCACAGGTCACGAGGGAAAGTTGTAGAACTTGCTCTGTCTTGATTGGCATCCGGGAGAGGCTTGGGGGGTAGGGGGGGAGGCTGCTTGATTATGGCACTGTTTGGCTCTTCTCCAGATGTGAAATTCGAATCTCGTGCCTCGTCCCAGGGGACAGGGGAGGCGGAATGAAGCATGGTTTAGTCAGAGAGTGTCTGGCTTCTTCGGCATTGACAAACTTCCTTGGAATGTTTGAAGACATCCTCAACTTTGCCAGCAGCATTTGACATGTAATTTAGACTGGTCCCAGTTCAAATACAAACAAGCTCCGTGCCTAACCAACCTGTGTGTGGGGATGTTACGATGTATCCCTCAGGATGCAGAGGTGCTGGAGGTAGAGACGAAACGATTTGAAGATCTGGAGTTCCAGCAGCTGGAGAGAGAGAGCCGCCAAGACGAGGAGAAAGAAACTCAGACCCAAGAACTTCTACGCGAGATTGCAGAGTACCAACGCAACACAGTCACGCGCAAGGTAAGAATGTAGCATGTTTGTATGTGTTTGTTTGTGTTCTCTCGATTATGTATCATAATGTTGGCGTTTTAACACAATATGTTTTTAGGAGAGACTCTTGACTCTGAAGAAGCAGACGGCTCAGATAACCCAGCAGACTCAGCGAGAAAAGGAAAGCTTCTTGAAAGAGAAGAGTAACCTTCAGATGATGCTGCAGAGGGTAAGCGTGCGGGTCGCTAACGTCCATAAAACAAGATCACCGATACATCCAGGTTGTTTCTAAACATAAACAGGTGCATTTTATATTTACTACAGCTGCCATGTTGGGACCTGATTTTGTAGCTTTAAGACTTCTTTTTGTTTTAGGAAAAGGAAAAACTGGCCAGTCTTGAGAAGAAATATGCTGAACTGACAGGAGGTCATAGTTTCCCAGTCAGTCCCATTAGTATGAAGGAGGTAAGAGGGAAGGAACCAGTTACATTCATTCTGTGTTTGTGTGTCAGTCCACTTTGGTCTGTATTACTCTCTGCTCTTGCATATGGAGTTACACATGATGTGTCAGCTCAAACTGTAGCACGTTTTTCCCTACCTGAGAATACACATTCTGTACCTTGGTAGTACTCGCTATAGTACACTGCAGCACTGTGTGCTGCCTGGACTATAATGAGTGGTAGTATTTTGGACTTCTCTTGCTTTCCTCATCATCTCCATTCAAGGACATGGAGAATTCGACAGGCTAACCTGTGTTCGTATGTATCTTTACTGTCTCCCGCTGGTAGAGTGTAGAATCACAGGGCCGAGGGTTTTTTTTTTTTTAATCATAGAAATAGGATCTCTTTCACTGTCCCTCAGGATGGCTCCTCATTGGCTGATGTGTGTTTGTCTCATGGTGACTCCTCCCAAGCCAATAAAGCTCTCTCTGTGTTTCCTGCCGATCTCGTGGCCATCTCTCTCTTCTCCTCTCTTTCCGTGAAGAGCGCTGAGGTATCTGTACCTTTGCTATCATTGCATGGTCTGTCCGACTCTTCCTCAACTACAACTACGCTGATAACACTCTTAACGCTCTTAATTCTGTCCAAAACGGTCACATTCATCAATCCACCTATCACACACTTTAATAGATTCGCTTTGTAAGCTATACTCGATATCCTCTTTGTTGAATCATACAGTACCAGTAACCCTATAATAAATTCCTTTGACTGAATAAAGTTTTGTCGCTGTGTCTCATAATTGTAAACTTTCTAACATGACTTGCTATGGCGTTTTAACCTGGCTGGATGCGTCCGTGTCCTGCTTTGTCTAACCCTCTTTATCCCGTCTTCTCTCCTCTTGTTTGTCTTCATGGTCTGCTCCACAGGGCTATGTCACAGTCAGTGAGATTAATGAGCTCTACTCTCAGCTGGGGGTAAACCCCACCTCAGCTCCCCTCCCTGACCCAGCCAAGCCCTCCCCAGAGGCCTCTGAGCCTGAACAAGAGTCTAGTCTTGCTCCTGAAGAAAACACCTCCCCACCAGGAGAGGACGAGGTGTGTGAGTGGGACGTTGTCTACGTGTGTGTGTGTGTGTGTGTGTGTGTGTGTGTGCGTGGGAATAGACACAGCATGTGCATCTTTGTTGGATGCCAATTTTTTTATTTATTTATTTTTTTAACTTTAGGTTAGTGTGAGTGGGTATAGCGCCTGCTTGAAGGTACCTCTCGTCCTTTGGCTGTCAGCCCACTATGATTATTGTCCAGCTTTTCTGACGCTTGTTATCTCAGGGTTGGACTCGTAGTGTTTTGCTCAAGCAGGTGCACATGCAAGCGGGTGCAAGCATTTCAATATGTTAGGCAATATTTCTCGCTTCCTCTCTGCTTTCTTACCCCTCTGTCCTATCTTCTCTCTTTGTGTCTAAGTTTTGTAGCTCTTCTTCTCTAGCGGTCTGTTCTGTCTCCCGCTCCTCCACCTCCTCTTCTTCTTCCTCCTCTGTCCCGCTGTGTTCTCGGCCAGTCTCAGCCAAACCCGTCTCCGTGCACTGGCCTGAGGACATGGTGACTTATGTCAGCCCCTCACCTCCCCCCGACTCTCCTCCACCTCTCCCTGCCAAAAAACACCGCCGTCACAGGCAGGTAAAGAGTGTCTGAAGACCATTTGTGTATGTGGGGAAAGCTCCATGTGTTTCGGTGCAGATTGTGATTGGTTATAATTGTGCGTGCGATCTCAGCACTTCCGCACTCTAGAGGAAAGAAAGAGATTGGGCAAAGAGGGCGGAGCACACTTGAGCGACACGCTGCCGCGTAAGAAGACCCAACCCACCGTCAGCCCGCAGTACAACTGTGCCACTCTTGGCCGCAATGTGATGTCCAAGGTAAACACGCAAACAAATAAACACACAAACATTCGCATGTGTATAGTGTAGCAAACTGTCACTGACTGGGATTTTCTCATTTCAGTCTCATTTACCACTGGCCCAAAGCTCCAGCTGTAGCAGCGTGTTAAACCGAGTCCTCACCGTCTCCCCTAAAGACCCAGATTCACGACGCCTGCACAAGGGTAAGGGTCTCCACAGTACTCTACAGACACACACATACACACACACACACACACAGAGAAAGAGTGTATGATTTAATACTGTATCTTTACTCTTTGTTCTCTCTTTGCGGCCTCCCCAGGAAAGTCTAAGACAGGTAGGGCGGCGTGTGACCTATCAAATCACACAGTCGCGTGATTTGCATTGCAATGATATTATATCATAACTTTATGAAATTCAACCCTCTCAGTCCCTGTGGTGTTACTGGGCTCCTCGATGTAGCAGAGGATCTGTCTGTCAACTCATACCGATCCCAAAACTACAGAGTGTCTTTTGGATTTATGGTCATTGCAATGGGATCTCCATGTAGCTCATGTTAGTGCATGAACGTAGTTGGATGTTTTTAAACTTCTCATTTCTTTTTCTTTTTTTTTTTTTCTCGTGGGATGTTGTTTGGTTGGTACAGGATGGTTCTCTCATGCATCGCCCTTTGAAAAGCTCGGCATTGTCTTTCCCCATGTGTTTTTTAGCTTTTGAACTTTCCCTGCATGTCTTCATTCAGTTTCACGTGTGCGCAAGTTCTCCTTATGTTTTCTTTCAAAGTTGTTTTTTTAATTTAACTTTTACAACCCCATTTCTATAAAAAGCAGTGTGTCCTGATCTTGTTAAATGTGTTTATTTGAAGCAGATGCAGGGACGAGTGATTTAAATACTTTGAAAGTCATTTTAGTCGCCGTTCCCTGTGCTGTGAGGACAAATTATTCCTCTGAATCCCTCAGTGTCCTGGGCATGCACACCCTGAGTCATAATTTTCAGATGACTACTGTGACATCAGATAGCCTGCACTTAGCAGCGTGCCTTGTTTCCTGTCAGCCCCCTATCTCTATCACAAGATCTCTCCTGTCACGACCGAGAACAACGCGTAAATCAAAGAGACGTTAGCGTAGGTTAGGGCCCAGAACCCTTTCAATGAAACAGATTCTATTGTTTTGGGGGGGTTTTTTTTCCTATAAGGTTTTTTTTTTGAAGGCCTCTTAGCCTTTAGACTGATGGGATAAGGTAGTCTGCGGTGACTCGTGTGTATCTGGGCGGAGAATATTTGGCTATATTTATTTGTTTGTTGAGATAATGGAGGAATGTTAGTTAGAGGAGAGACAGGAAATGCTCTCTGCCTGGTAAAGATGAGTAGTTTTGTCCTGTTTGTCAACACGCTACCTACACGTCCCAATGAGGACACCCAGTCAGGTCTTGATAAGGTGAGTGATGGCAAAGATATTCGCAGTGTTTCTGTGTTTTATAGATTTTTGAGCTTTAAGTCGTTTTTAAGATGTGCTTTAGAGAAACTCCAGGTTGGGGTATACAGTAGTAGAGTGGTTTATCAGTGACGTCCCCAGGGCCAGGTCATCAGTGGGGCGTGTCCGTGCTCGGGTCCACATTAGCAGATGCTATCAGTTAGTTCCCGCACTGTCTCACATCCGCTAGGTTGAAGCGGGCAGGCTCTTCCACACATTAAACGCAGCTTTTCAAAGAATCACATCTGTCTCGGCAGGAGAGGTTACAGACAGAAAAGCATATTTAATTTAGTTTTACGCGCGAGGAATGGTCTCAGCGCGTAGGCTACAGTTGTAACAGATTTGGGAGAAGCCGTACGCCTCACTGTAGCGGTTAGCCTTTGCTGTTCTCTGAGGTTTGGTTTGGGAACATCGCTCCACAGTGGCTGATCTGTGTGAGCAGATAGAGGGGCCTCAGGCTGAGCTGGACAGCAGTCAGCCAGCTCTGAGCGAGTCTGGAACTAGCCATGGAGAACAGGCTCCTGGGAAAAGTGCTCCACATACAGCAGGTAACTGTGTGCCTGCTCAGAGACAGGCATGTGGATGTGTCTGGGACTGCTTTCTGTTTGTGGTCTGTGTGATGGTCGGAGCTCTGAAATGCCTGTCGTGTCTTTGTAGACTCTATTGTCTTCTTATGTTCACTCTCTCTCTCTCTCTCTCTCTCTCTCATTCTTTCTTTCTTTCTTTCCTTGTTTAGGACACAGTCAGCAGCATGTTGGAGAGGATCCCAGGCAGAGGCTGAGTGACTTGAACAGCCGCGCTGCCTCTCAGTCTAACGTCTACCTGGACTCTTACGGTTACCACGACAACGGCCACGCCTTCGACACGCTGAGCGTGGACAGTTCGGACAGCATGGAGACCAGCATCTCTGCCTGTTCCCCTGACAACATCTCCAGGTGAGTGAGGCCCCATTAATCAGGGTTCAGTACCTTACTTCCAGCTTCGCTGTGCATTCCATACACACTTTTCAGAGCCTACAGAGAGTAGTACATACTGACCTCATGAAGTCATGGTAGTTTTGTGCACTTTTTATCTCTCATAATCTGAAACAGTACTGCAGGAGCTGCCCTTTTATGGTTCTTGTCGAATAAAGAAAGGGATGAGGGAACGATAGAGTGAGAGAGGATGGACAGAGAAAGAAGGAGTGAGTGATGTTAGGGGATTATTGTAGAGAACGTTCACAACTCCAGTTTGAGATGATTGGGTGACAGCAGCCGGAGAAAATGGAAAGCGACGCCTGAGACTTTGCTGAGATCATCGAGTCGAGTGGCCTGTTATGTTTATGACTGTGGAAGTGTGTGTGCACTGGCACGTGCACCTCAGGCATCGGTGTGGTTCCCGTGTGTGTGTAACGCGAGTGGTGCACTGGACAAATGTTTAGTGTCAGCTGAACTGCAGGGCCACAGTACTCCTGAGAGACAAGGCACGCAGGGATCCAGGCAAGGGGAGAGAGAGAGAGAGAGAGAGAGAAAAAGAAACGTCATGTACCGGGATCCAGGCAGGCCTCTCAGGAGAGAGTACAACTACAGCCCCCTCCTCACCTCCACCCCGGGGAAGAGGGGCGATCGGATTACAGTGAGAGGAAACCGATTTACAATTTTTTTTTTTCCCCCCCTCGCTTTTTGAATGTAATCAGCAACAGAGCGCGCATTTTCTGTACTTGGCGGTTCATTGTGCGGTTCTGCGTGGTCTTGTTCAATCCGATGGTTCTCTGCTCTGTGGGTTCTTGAGTGGATATGACCTCTGTTCATCCTCAACACCGCCGGTAAGAAGCTATTACCATTAAAAAAAAAACATCCCTGGAGAGATGTTACAAACAGAGAGCAACAGTACCTGAGTAATCAGAAGACGAGATAAGGATGAAGAGCGAGGGATGAGGAAAGAGTGTGAAGGAGAAGAGTGGAGTGAAGGAGGACAGTAATGTGATGTACAGATGGAAAGCCATGTGTATATGGTAAGATCAGATGGACGCTGGGCAGGAGAAAAGAAAGAGAGATGGATGGAGAGAGGATTTGACAGAAATATATACAGTTATTTTCAGCCGTTCCACATTTATTGGAAAAACGGCACGATACACTGTGTTTCTGCAACAGTAACGTCTTAACGTCGGTTTGGACGGTCATACAATCTGATTGTGTGTTTATATGTGTGTGGGCAGTTTCAGAAATGTGTTTTCATTTTTTTGCGTGTTGGAAAGTAAACAGTGGTTACTCAAAGCCTCATTAGACTGGATTGGCGCTAAGGGTTCCGGATTTATTTTGAACGATATCAATCAATAGTTCCTCACTATGAATGCAAACAGCTGTAGAGAGAGTTCATTAGAACTTTGTGAATTAAAATTTGGCCAAGTCAGAATGAGAAAAATATCAAACCGTTCTGAGAGCGGATGGAAATCAGCAGCACAGCTTGAATGATATTCAGCATCAGGAGTGTGGATTTGTCCAGGCTCCAGTCAAGACTCTTTATCAGTAGAGCAGTTTCAGAGGGTACTCCTTCAGTCACCCGGCTCTCAGAATTAACCGTTCAGCCTCGGGATTTGGCGGAGATCCGGATTATGTCCCTGTCTGGTTTGGGTACTGCCTTTCCGAAGCAGTTCAAAGTGAAGATCTCTGTTTAATGTTTAGAAACACATCTGTTGACAGAGTTACATGCATTTACTGGACAGTGTTGTGGAGGAGGAATACCAGAAAGAGACCACTTAGTGGGACAGAGTTAAGCAGAAGTGGGGTGGGCTGGGTGAGATGGCTGTTATGGTTGGAGAGGAGAGAGATGGAGAGAGGGCTTTGGGGGAGAAAGTGAGGGATTGAAAAGGGGTGGAGCTACTCAGATGTCTTCCTTGTGTGTCTTTTGAAGTTGAAATGAAAGCATCAGAGTCTCTCTCTCTCTCAGCCCTACTCTTAGGCTGGCTGCCTGGAGTTTAATGCGTTCCAGCAGTGACCAGTCTTATTGATTCCTGCTGTGCTGAAAAACCAAGTAGAGTGTGTGTGTGTGTGTGTGTGTGTGTGTGTGTGTGTGTGTGTGTGCATGTCTGTGTGTCTGTGTGCGTGTGTGTTCTTACATTCTGAAAACTGAAGATATTTTTAAACTCCACTGGGAATTCATTTAGTTCCTGTAGAGTGTGATATTGCATTGTAGTATGCATGTGGGGGTTGCTGAGTTCTGAAAAGTAAATGGAATGTCTGCTCTCGTTCGTTACAAGCAGTGCCAGCACCTCCAACGTGGAGAAGATTGTGGAAATGGAGCGCCTCCTTCGGGAGGCGCAGGCCGAGAAGAACAGACTCCTGGAGCACAGGGTAATATATCCAATGTACATACCACCATGGATTCACAATTCAAATCATACAAATTCACCTGTGAATCCTTCTGAGACTCACTCACCCATAAACACTTCCGTATATTCTGGTAATGCATCGCACTGGTCTTTCTGTAACAGCCTGTTTACTCTGTTAGAAGTCTCTCACTCAGCCGTGAAGTGTGACAGATTTAGACAAGGCCATGGGAAGAGTGTGGGTAGGCACAGTCATTAGGACTAATGGACCTTTCTGAAGAACTCTTCATGGGATTCTGTTCCAGACTTGATTGGCCATGACTGTGATTTGGCCGATCATGTCGGAATTTTTCGTTACACCGTTGATGTTTTTCCATGTTTGTTTACTTCCCTTTTGTTTTGTTTTGTTTTTTTTCTTCAGGAGAGGGAGATAGAGGTACGCAAGCAGGCTCTGGAAGAGGAGAGGAGGAGAAGAGAGGAACTGGAGAAACGATTGCAGGAAGAGACCAACAGACGACAGAAACTCATCGAGAGAGAAGTCAAACTCCGTGAGAAACAGAGAGCGCAGGTAAGAGAAAGAAGTCTTCATTTTACCAAGTCAGTAAATCTGATTTATTCATTTAAACCGTAACTAGCTGTTGCCATTTCAATCTATAATACCAAAATATTTGATCTTCGGTTCTGGGTTTTTTTTGGGCTTAGTCTCGACCCCTCACCCGCTACCTACCCGTGAGAAAAGATGACTTTGACCTTCGAGGTCACATCGAGTCCGCCGGCCACAACATTGAGACGTGTTACCACATTTCCATCACAGAGAAAACCTGCAGAGGTTTCCTCATCAAGATGGGCGGCAAGATCAAGACTTGGAAAAAGCGTTGGTTCGTTTTTGACCGAAATCGCAGAACCCTCTCCTATTACGCAGGTGAGAGCACAGAAAAGGGTTCAGTAACACTGCTGAATTGTGAGTGATGAGCTGTTAAATTGATTAAGGGCTTTTTTTTTTATTTCAGATAAACATGAGGCCAAACTGAAAGGCGTCATTTACTTCCAGGCGATAGAGGAGGTGTATTACGACCACTTAAAGAATGCTCATAAGGTATGCTAGTGTTACTTTAATTTAACTCTTCATTCAACACTATTTATTTGGCAAAGATTATGCATCACTCAAGTGCTGCCCCCTAGTGGTATGATTGTATAATTTCTCTGTGGATTTCCTTAGAGCCCCAATCCATCCCTGACCTTCAGTGTGAAGACTCACGATCGGGTTTACTACATGGTAGCTCCTTCCCCCGAAGCCATGCGCATCTGGATGGATGTCATCGTCACAGGGGCAGAGGGATACACACAGTTCATGGTTTAAGAGTCATCCTTCAGTCAGCTCAAAGGGATAGATGCAGGATTGTTACGTAAAGACTGAACTTGCTCTTCTGTCCCTCACTGGCCTCTGGTATCTCACACTATTTGAACAAATTTTGTATATTTTTATTATTTTGTCTTAAATGTTCTTTTGATAAAGAATGTTCTTATATATATATATATATTATGTCTTCACTAAACAATGGAAAAATGAGTGCCTTATTTCCGTATTACACTACATGAGTTTTTTACCTAAGAAAAAAAGAGGACTAACTGGTTATCCAATGAACAGTGGTTTCTGCATCACATGACTGAAAACAAGAAAAGGGGCTGAAAAAACCTTTTTTTATTTGTTTTGTTTTGTTTTTTTGTTTGTTTATTTTGTTTGTTTTTTTTTTGCTTACCGCTTTTGAAGCATTGTGCGTGTGAGTGCATGTGAGTGTCCCTGAGAATGAACGTATGTGAGTGCGGGTGTGTGAATGCATGTGCGAGCGTGTGTGCATACATGTGTACATGCAAACGTGTGCGTGCGTGCATGTGTTTGTGTGTTTGTGCGTGAGCAATCTGAGGTATTTGTGTCAGCGGGCCACTCTGAGTGTGTGGTCTTTTAATTATTCACCTCAGGGAGCAGATTTAATGGAGGTATTGACGGCACTCAGCTGTTCCTACAACTGCCAGAGATGAGAGAGTGAAACGAGAAGACCATATGCTGGTGTGTGTATGTGTGTATCAGAGAAGCTTTTGTACAGTGTATTATTCACGGTAGCCAAAGGTGCTGAGAGTTATGACTCCTCAAAACATTACTGACGGCTGAGCTACTCAGTCCAATCTCTTTGTCACTAAGGCGATATATTATTACACTAGTTTTGAGCTATTAAATAGATCCCATAGGATATATGCCCAAGATTTACAACATATGACAGATTATAACACAGAGTACAGCACAGATTATTTTGTAATTTGTAGTGTTTCTAGAATTATCTTGTATTAACCAGGTTATGCCATATTAATATGAAAACATTTTATGTAGTACTGAGAATAATAGTGAAATTTATTTGAATGCTTCTTTCTCTCCCCCACTCTATGTGTTGTGGGGACAATACACCACTGATGAGGTGTTTCAGAAGAGGAATAAAGCAAAGGTTATGCATTTTTAGGCCGGTTTTCAGGCCACGGTTAGATTTTTTTTTTTATCTTATTTTTAACCTGTGAAATCACCACATACTTCTGCCTGATCCCACTCATGCTTTCGCATCAGTTGCTTTCTAACACTTTGCCAAGGAGAGTGATTAGTCTGTGGTCGTTATGTTCAGTTTTTATGAAGAGCTTATTTTGTATTATTCACACAATTGTATTTAATTTGCACATATTTTTTTAATCTGTCTTCAGCGGTTTTATAGTAGGTTAAAATGACTGTACGTGTGATGAATCTTTTATGCCTTTTCTCTCATTCTTACCACTACTCTTTCTCGCCAGCAGAGGGCAGTAGCTGCCCTGAGAGGCTGATACGTTCACAGGGAGCTGTCCTCTCTCTGGCGTCCTTAGCTGCTTCAGCCTACTGTATGTTTTCTAAAGCCCATTGATGTTACGTGGATGACTGCCCTGTTTGTAATCTTTTATGAGGATATTTAAGCTGCTGTTTATCATGCATGTTTCATTATTTTTTCATGCAGAAAACAATAAAAGCCCAAACATAAATAAGCATATCCGTGTTCATTTGTTCTGTTGTAACTTGGAAGTGATACAAACCATGAAATTGGTGAATATCATTTTATATTTTCTGGGTAAGTTCCAAGTTTTTGCACAGTCTTGTCATGTCTTTTGTCATTCTACTGAGTGTTGAAAATGTTCGGTCTGTCAGTAAGAGTTCTGGAGTGACATCTATCAGTCTTCTGAAAGTGTTCTGACTCTTTTGTGTTTAATTTTTACAATTTATTTTGCTAATGAGATACAGCAATCTTTTTTTTTTTTTTTTTTTTGTCAGTTACTGTCATCTGCAATGTTATGTTAGAACCTCATGTTAGAGGGGAACACCACTGTCTGGAGAGGAGCTAGGTTTTACAGAAAGGTACCCAGACCCACTCGGTACTTCTGCTAAACAAGCAAGCGAGTGGAGCTTAGTCCTAAACCCACTTTAACTCTGCTCTGAAGACTCGGGGGAGTAGGGGATGCTTTCGCTGTGCTCACTCCAGTCTGCGCGAATCCGCTCTTCTGCTCGAATGCTTTTGGCTCGGTTTTACGCTTCTCATCCTTTGGACTCTCGTCAGAAAAGGCTTTTGACTGATAACAGCAAGGACGTAGATTTCTCAGACTAGTCCAAATATTACTGTGTGGATTCGGTGTTCGGCCAAGTAAGACCGTCATAAACTGAACATGTTTTTTCATCTAAAGTACGTATCCATATGTGTGAAGCCAGTGTTACCAACCCCCCTCTCGAAAACCAACGACAGAAACCTTCACCCAATAACAGATGCAGTGTTCACACATGCACCAACACTATGACATGCTTCTACATGCATGTATGCATGAGCAAAAGCCTAACCTAATTTCTTCATGTTTGGCCTAGTTAATACATGAATCTTGGTGTTATAGCCTCAGGTTCTCTGTCTCATTTTTTATCCAGTGATGTTTTTGTTCTCCGGTTTGGAGAGATTCTGTCTCTCTCTGGCCCCCTGTGCTTTGCTCTATGCGCAGAATAAACGGGTGTCTAACGCGAACTGGGCAAGCAAGGGTAGTTACGTAAACCTATAGATTATTAGTGCGGTGAATCCACTCATCACGATAGGGTGAGAACAGCCTGAACCTCTGCAAACTCGCTTACATCCGTCAATCTGATCATCCCTCGTTTTTTCCACCTCTCGACCGTCCTTTTTTTTCTTTCTTTCTTTCTTTTTTCTCTCTTTCATCTTCGCACCTTCCTCTTTCATTTTATCATCCTTTTTTTTTTTTGTCTGTCTTGCCCTCCCCTTTGCTTTAATAAAAATCTCTTTTAAGATGAATCTCCCACTGTGATGGACCCGTTTCCCCACACGCCAGTGGTGCATGACAAATTCAATGTGTTGAACGCATCCTTTATCATTTGAGTGGGGGGGGTCTGATTTGGACCCCCTGTTGTCGTGTTCGGTTTTGTCAGTCATAGGATAAATGATGGGGGTGTTGGTCTACCTCCGCTACACGTTAGAGAATATCTTTCCCCTTTGAATGCACACACGGTCACTTGCCCGCCCCCTGCCCCCCCCCCCCCCCCCCCCCCCCCCCCATCAGTGTTTAAACCCCCATTGCACCCTTTGACAGTGATGGACAGAGCAGGAGACAGAGGGAGAAAGAAGGAAGAGTCTTCAGAGGAGGGGGCCGTGTTTTAGGGAAATGTATACTGACAGCTTTGTGAAGCAGAACACCCTTTAGGTCAACCCCTCCCTCGCCTAACCCCTCACCCACAAAATGAATATTTCATCAAGGTTTTCTTAGGTAATGGAGAGAGACACATTATACTTCAGGAGGGTCGTATAATGTTATGGACACATAATACTTAAAAGGGGGGGGGTTGTAATGTCTGAGCCATAATATGACAAGAGCACCAGTTCAGAGAGGAACCTGTCAGTGTGTTGAACTGTCAGTCACAGGTCCCTTTGTGTATTCTGTTAGACCACTGCATTACAAAGATCTGTCTGTGGCACTGACGTCCTCCTGGGTCAACCCCAAATGAACTTGACCTTATGCCTTTGTGTATGTCTCAGTACTTCTCTGTAACATGGACCAGGAGTGGGGGAAGTGTACAGTGACTGCAGAATGTGTGTGTGTGTGTGCGTGTGTGTTTGGGGTACTAATCTAAGGGTCATAGGCTCAAACCCAATTTCAGGAGCGTGTGGGGTTTTTTTCTGTGAAAAAGCACAGCTGGTGATCCCAGCTGCAGTCACAGATAAAAGTGCACCCCTCTTTAGGATTAAGAAGTATTGTAGTGGTCATGCCTGCTAACAGTGTTTACTCTCTTCAGACAGGACTGTGATCCGCGCAGACACAGAGGAGCAACGATCTGCCACTACACACCAGATGTGCGCTTACTCACTGTTATGTAAGTCTTGTTCACTGAGAGTTTGGGACATTTGCTGCACTGTACCGCAGTCCCCTTAATTTCATCTCTTCAGTCGGTTTTCTCGGTGATTTGTGAGCGTTAACAGAAAACTAAAAGTGTAATTCCCCTAGATGCTGGCCTTGGCCCTCAAAAGCCGCTGGTGTTTGGGCAGTTAAACCAGAGCTATTTTCTCTCTCTCGTTCTCGTTCTCGTTCTATCTCTCTCTCTCTCTCTCTCTCTCTCTCTCCTCTCTCTCTCTCAGAGCCAGTGTTGGAGCTCTGAGAGATTTGTGGGACATTAACTCATCACATCAGATCAGTCTGATATAGAGTATTGATCAGATTGATTTTTAAATCCCCCCTCTCTCCTGAGGCTTATCCTCTCGACAGTGTGCACCAGAGCCCAGAAAAACGCTGACAGAGTTTCATCAGCAGTGAGAAGAGCAAGGCTACAAACTACCTACTGCATGCACTGGACAGAAAAATGCCTTCAGACAGCTATGCATTTACAACAGAGCAAGATCCCCACATACAAATACACACACACACACACACACACACACACACACACACACAAAAACACAGACTCAGACACAAACACATGTAATCACACAACAGTCTTTTACACAGGCTGTCATGTTCTGGGGGTTAAGGAACAGTGTTGCTTCCACTCAGGGTAGATGAATTATGAAATATCACTCACACAGGCACAGGATGTGTGTATATAATTTATGAGGACTGAACAGCCATTATACAACAACGTAAGAGACAGACCCACTTCTGAGGACACGAGATGACATCATCTTTTGAATCTGAGCTTTCAGTATAGTAGTAGGCTGCCTGGTTCACAGATAAGAGAAAAACAGTTTGAACCATGTAATTACTGTGTTGTTTGTAAATCTGACAGGAGGAATAGTCTGTCATACAGTGCTTGTGTTTAGTTTCTAATTTCGTGAGACTGCAGCAAAACATCTGAGGTGAGTCAAAGAGAGATGAGAGATTTGCATATGAAATATAACAACCTGTTTTTTTGGGGGGTTTTTTGTGCTTCACTGTTGTTACCAGTAAGTGCATGTCCCGTCCTGTGCACGTGTTTGCGTGTGTTTGTGTATGTGTGTGTGTGTGTGTGTGTGTGTTCTTGTACACTCACTCACACTGCACCAGTCTCACTCCAATCAGCTCCCTCAGACTCTCTGTGTCAGCCCCATTTACACCCCACTCCCAGCCCCACCTCCACCTCTCATTGGATGACCTAGTGAGGTTGCCATGGAGACTTGTGTAGTGAGACAGCCGTGCAAAATCAGGGGTGCAGATTTGAATGGGCAAACCCCCACCATACACCCTCTCCCTCTCTTTCTGTTCCACGCACACGCGCACACACAAATATACACACAAGAGGGTGGCATGAGAGCACACACTCAATCCTTTAACAATATGCCCTGAAACCTGAAAGTCTGATAAATCATACACTGCATAATATTTAAAGCCCTGTGACCTTTCCTTACACTGCAATGCCCTCTGTGTGAGAGAATGTCAGTATGACAGAGAGAGAGAGAGGGAGGGAAAGAAAGAGAGAGAGAGAGAGAGAGAGAAATGTACATACGTATGTTTTCTCTAGTCATACAGGACTTACCACAAGAAGACAGAGTACTGTTCACGTTCAAGTTTGGAGTGAACTAAAAGCCCCAGGCAAGAAGTAAACACTGATGCAGTTTTATACAACCAGTTCAAGTTTCCCCTGGAGATGAAGGGATAAGAGCTCCATGAGAAGCAGAGAAAGCGAGAGAGAGAGAGAAAGAGAAGGAAAGAGAGAGAGCGAGAGAGAGAGAAAGAGAGAGAGAGAGCGAGAGAAACAAAACAACTTGGAAGACCTTTGCAGGAATTTTAAGTGCCCATTTTTACAGCGCTCTCAGTAGGACGCTTCCTTCTCTTATTCCACTGATACATTTTCACATAATTAAATGTTTGCATACGGATGTAAATTCTCTCTCTCTCTCTCACACACACACACACACTCACACACACACAAATACACACACGCACAAACACACAAATAGTGTATGTATAAGAGCACAGATTGTCTTTTACCCTTGTTCCATAGATGGACCAGTTGACATTTGGAGTCCTCTTGGAACAATCCCTTTCTCAGCAATGAAACAGAGCCATTTCTTTCTCTGTGCCTGATTCTCTCCCTCACTCTCTCTTTCACTTATTTGTGTAAATGCACTGCTCTGTGTCTACTCTGTGTTCTCCTCTGTAAGCAAATTCAATGAGATTCCACCCTACAGAAAGTCTTCCAAAGCCTTCCAGTGAAACTCTTCCCTCACCCACACACTCCACAATGCACCGTCACATACCCAGCTCTGACAGTTACCAAACGCAGGGTCTGTGGAAAGACAGGCAGTGGTAGACTCAGAGAGTCCTTGTTCTTGTTTGGGAGTACATCTTTCAGATCAACAGTGACACAGGTATCCACATCCAGTGCTGTAATGGGCTCTGGGCTCATTCTGTGACAGTTTGGAGGTCTTTAGCTTTGTTCTGGGATAAGACTGGGCTCCAACAAAGCTGGAAGCTCATTAAACGGGCCTCCCTGAGCTGTCCCAGCTGAGCTGGCTGCAGCCTGGGCCCAGGGGTGGTCGCCTGACACCCAGGTGGGATAAGAGGCTAATGAGAACATGAGTGTATCTCAGCGACAGCTCTGACTCTACCCCCCCCCCACCCCCCCGGTCCCAGCTGTCAGCCAGTATTCAAACATCTTATCATCCATGTGCAGACACATGCATAGACACATATGCCTCTGTTTGCACCATCAAACCAAACCTCTTCATGCATTTTTTTTTTCACACCAATTACATTTACTCACATACCAATTTTTTTTCTCAATGAGTGATGTTTGTCTGGCTCCACACACCTGAAACAACCTTATTTTCTCACTCTCTCTCTACTCTCAACCCATTCTCTCTCTCCCTCTCTCTCTCTCCCTCTCTCTTTCTTTCTCGCTTTTTCTTAGGTCTTTGAAAACTGGGGCATTCCACCACCAGTCTCACACACATACACCCACACACCTCTGCAAGATATATTAATGCTATTAGCAGTGCTATAATAATCACAGACACAAAGTGAGACTTACTGCACTATACACTCACTGACCCATAAAAAATATAAACATAGACCTGTTTTAAACACCACCAATCCATCATACCAGGTTATGTACACACAAATATATACATTTACTCATGCATCTCTGACTCTATCCACTAAATGATCTGGTGGGTTCCCAGACATGAATACTGTAGTGTTACATAAGATCTTTATATAAGGAGCCAAACTGCAGAAAAAGAGAGAGAGTGTGTGATCAGGAATGATTGTTTTGTTTTTCCCTGCACTCTTACAGTGCGGACTGCACCAAACTCCCTCCTTACAAACACACACACACACACGCACAGACACACACACACCACTATCTTATGACACACGTCTGTCTCCATTCTTTCTAACTGGCTTCCCCTCATGAGTAACAACAAGAGCTGCTCTACATGCAGAGTCCCTCCTCTTCATTTGTATTCAGCCCACACATTACTACTCGTACTTCCTCTCCACATCCACATCAATAACACCGTCGATACCACAGTCAGTCAGAGGGCCTTCCATTTTCAGTAGTGCACCTACAGTAAACACCTCCAGAATCAGCAGCTGCCCCAGCACATGCTAAAGTCCTAAACATAAACCACTCTTCTCCCTTTCTCCGGGGGGAATTAGGACCCAATAAGGATGTGAGTGACAGACAAGAGACAGAAAAGTATGTCGGTGCCTCTTAGTCATTAGCCTGAACCAGTTCCCCATACGGTCCTGCTGTAGGTGTGAAAAAGACGCTCACATTCACCAGTCTGGAGCCCCTGCCTTGGCATACACACACACACAGCAGTGTTTTTATTCATTTAAATAAGGAACAGAAACAAACAGCAATTCTAATCACACACAGTCAGTAGAGAGAGGAGAAATGCTGCGGCCTGTCTGTCTGTCTGTCTCTCTCTCTCTCTCTCTCTCTCTCTAATGATACCTGGTACAACTTGGACAGGTGTGCAAAAAAAAAACAGGTTAAAAAAAATAAACAAAACAAAACAAAACAAAAAAAACCCCAGAAAAGATGGAAAAGATCCATTATTGAAAGCGATTAAATCTTGCCCCAAACTTATGACCTTACTCCTACCCACAGCCATTCTGTTTGAGAGTCACAGGGGGATGGTGGGAGATGAAGTCTCCTTCAGGATGGCCTCAGGGCAGACACTTGACTTGTGTCCTAGACCTTACTCTTCCTTGAATCAGTGTGTGAGCAAACGTAGAAACGTGGAGGTGGAGAACAGCGACATGCTACATTCAAAGATCTCCTGTGTTTCCAGAATGGTGAGAGTGGTAAAAGGGACAGTCAATATGAAAAGCAGTCGGGGGAGGGGGGGTCGTCCTGACCCATTTTTGCAAGTGGTGTTTCCCGACATAGGACAAAATAAGCAGCACACATGTATCCACAGTGAGGTTTGCCAGGATGCATGTCCTACAAAAAAGAGTAAGAAAGGTGGCAAGAATATTTTGAGTAAAAAATGTTTTTAACATGGTAGGAAGTCATCTTGTGTTTTAAGAAAGAGAGTCTCAAATAAAGAATATGTTCCCTGATCCAGACTGAGTGTTGAACACTCCATGCATCTCAGTTTTTTGGGGGGGGGTTGGGACAGTGTTTGTAGTCCTTGGCTTTGAGTTTCTCCTGCAGGGTATTCCATGTTTATTCTGTTTAGTAAAATCCCAAAGAGACTGTGTTTGCAGCTGTATTTCCCAGAGTTCTCAGAACGTTTGTGTGTTGCCTGGCCAAAGACTCCCGCAGTTGCTGGTTGAAGAGTCTCTCCAGAGGGACATATTCTGGAGAAAAAGACAATTCATTTCCCTGTGTCCCGGATGTGTGAGGATGGGTTCGAAAATTTGTGATTCTAATGTGGATAGAGAACTGAAACAGGCTCAGATCATTCAAAGTAATATGTTACCAACAACATACTACATATATATTAATTTGATTATATATGACATATTAAATGACATTAGTTTTACCATGGGACAACAATTTATGAAAAAGAAAAAAAAGAAAAAGTGCAAACAGTCTTCTACAAGACTGTGTTACCAGTGACGTGAAAGTTGTTGGTTCTAAAATATAAAAAGCTTATTTTGGGCTAAAGCTCTCAGTGATGGGTCTGCATGATCGGAAATGTTTGAAGAGCTCTATTTCAGGTTTCGTGCGGCACCCGTATTCTTGTTTCCTGATCGACGGACGGGAACCTTGGAGACAGGAATGCGAGTGCGAGTGGGTGCATCAGTTTTTGGAGGGGGGTTGTGAGAAGCTGAGGACGAGAGTGACCCCTGGCTGGAGGAATGAGGTGGTGGCACCTGCCTCACACTGATGGGGATCTTGGAATCGCGCGGGAGGCTGGTGCTGCCCTTCATTGAACGGAAGGAGGATGAGGAGGAAGACGAAGGGTTCTGCGAGGGCGGGCTGAGTTTCAGATCACCTGTGGACAGCGTCGGCGAGCTCATGTCATCGTCGTCGGAGCCGACAGCTCCCGGGCTTTCGTGATCGTAGAGGTCATAGAGCGCATCTCCGGAACAGCTGTCGCGTGGCAAGAGGCTGCTATCTCGAAGTAGGAAGCCGCTCTCCTCTTCTTCTGGCCCAGGTGTGGAAGAATCCCAGTACCCCTCATCACTGGGTGGAGCGTCCTGGAGCTCTTTCTCAGTGGGAGGAGGAGATGGACGTGTGGGTTGTTGTTTACATGCTCTGCTAACCCCACTAACAGGGATCTTACTGAGCCCCAAACCCTTCACTGGCGGTGGCCTTTTCTCTGATCGTTGAGGTGCATGATGCAGGACAGGCTCAGCACGGGGTAGTGCTGGAGAATCCTCCCCCTTCTGAGGCAACATGTGCCACAGCCCCTGCATATCTGCGTCATCAACCCCTTCAGGACTGGCCATCTCTTCCCCACCACCCATATAGGCCACCACTCCACTACCCTGTGGTTTCTTTACCGGTGCACGTGGTCGCTGGTGAACTGGAATGTAAGATGATGCTGGGATGGAGGTGAGGGCTGACGCCTGAGTGGAAATGGGTGGTTTGGCTGGAGAGCACCTCTCAGCGACGCCTCCTGCCCCACTAACTCTTCGCCCCCCACCACCTCCCCCACTGCTGCTGCACGTTCCACTGCTCGTCCCACTGCCACCGTTCCCAGAGTCCTCCTCTGGATCAGCAATGATGTCACCGCAGCCTGTCAGCGAATCAAAGCTCTTGAGGGATGTCACATCAGTGAACATGGAACACAGGCGGTCCATGGAAGGTTCGGAGGGTGGGTCGGCCACACTGTGCTCCAGCGGAGGGGTAGCAGCGGAAACGGGAGCAGAACTCGAGAACCCATGGGCCGGGCTGCTGAGTTTGGCCACGAGGGACCCTTGTGTTTGGGCTCTGAGTGGAGAGGGAGGAGGAGATTCCTTAGCGAGCAGATGCTCTAACTGAGGAGGACTCTTTCCGCACTCTTCATCTATGCCCTGCTCTGGTTGAGGAGAGTGTCCATTCCAGCTCTCCACACTCTCTGGGGCAGAGTTCTCCTCAAAGACTTGCGTCTGGGGCTCCAAGGTGAGCGTCACATCCTGGTTGAGAATCTCCACACTGTTCGAGCAGGAAGACAGGATCAGATCTCCTTCCTTCACCTCCTTGGCCACCTCCTGCACCTCACCCGAGTCCTCGAGTGCTGGCCGCTCCTTACGACGCCAGCGCATGCTGCTGAACAACCCCTTCAGTCCCCGTCCCCTGCGCCCCACCGTGGCTGCACCATCGCTAGCGCGCGTGCTGCTGCGTCGCAACAGGGAGAAGAAACTGAAAGATTTGGTGATGGAGCTGCGGGCAGGAGCCGTAGATTCGCTGTCCCCATTCGTGGCGTGGTGGAGCTGGTCACTGCTTGCCGACTCTTCCTTTTTGCGACCCTCCAGCTCAGACGGTGTGTCGGTTATTAAACCCTCGTGGGTTTTGCTCCTGACCAGCTCCAGAACCTTGCCGGCAGGCTTACTGCCTCCGTCCCCTTTGTTCCTCATAGAGAAGAAGCTTGAGAAGCCGCTGCCAGACTTACGCTTGCCGAACAGCTTGAAGGCGGCTTTGTTGATCTTTCCGGATGGCTGGGGGTCGCACAGAGGCGGTTCATTGCACTCGGTCTGAACCTCCATCACTGCTGCTGCAACTCTATCCCTCTCTTTCTCTTGTTCTCTATCTATCTGTCTATTATTTCCCTCCGTCTCACAACTGCAGCCTCTCTCTCTCTATCACTCCTTCCGTGAGTCTGTCTCGTGCTCTAGCTTGTTGGTGTTCTCTCTCTCTCTCTGTCCCTCCCTCCCTCTCTCGCCCTCTCCCTCCGTCTCTCTGGTGGCTGCTCCCGACAGTCTCTATGGTAACTGGGAGGGCTAAGCAGCTTTCGTCAGTGCTGGAGGGGAGCCAGCTCTCATCCCTCCGCCCCTCCGCCCACACCACCACCCCTGCCCCCCTTTCCCCACCCCACCAGCACCAGGATCCTGCTCCTCTTTTCTTTACCTTCATTATTTATCTCTTCATCCTAAATTTATTGCCTCTCTTCCTATGTGCTAGAAACTGATGACTTATTTGTGCTAGACTTGTAGCATGCATGGGAAAATGTGTATGAGATAGTATGTGCATACATTGGGGGGGGGGGGGTGTCTGTGTTTGAATGCTACAGAGTTTCCTCTGTGTTCGTTTTGACACTTAGATACCGTTACTGCCACTTTGACGTTAAGGTGTCACTTAGAAAACACAATTATGTGCAAAGACTTTTGAACCTATCTCTACACCGTTGAAAAATGGCATAAGCAAAAAGCCTTTTTTGAATAAACAAAAATAAGCCTCTGAAAATCCCCCTCAGATGAAAAGACTCAGGAAACACAGAGATGGAGCTGAATGACTAATGTAATGTCTGTGTACAGGATTGGCAAAAGCTGCTGACTGGAGAAATTACAGGGATAAAGCAGGGATGTGGATTTAGTGAAATATTTCAACCCTCACTTAGGAAAGGAGGGTTAGAGAGAAAGAAAGAGAGAGAGAGAGAGAGAGAGAGAGAGAGAGAGAGAACAGAATGTTAAGTTCCTCTCTTGTCGACATAAATTAAGTGCAGTGAGATTCTGAGTATTACTCTCAAAATCTTCTAAAATTTAATTTTGACCAAATGCTGTACTTGTTGACAGTCCACGGTTCTTCCCGCCTGTCTAGTGTTGTTATCAGGCTCCACATGCTCCTGTCACCCCTCAGTAAAGCTCTCTCCCATCTGCCCTTGCCATATGGACACAGGCTAACTCCAGTTATGACAGGCTACTGCTCCACAACACAGTCTATGTAAGTGTGTGTGTGTGTGTGTGTGTGTGTGACAGCACATGATCAAGGTTCTTTAAGAGTTCATGTGCTTGGTCACTGATTGACCCTCAGTGATGGACTTCACAGAAATGGGCCAGAATAAAGAAAACAGCTGATTCTTACATAACAGGAGCCGCTGTAGTATGTAGTCTCAATGAAGGGTAAAAAGCTGTTGTGTGTGTTACTGCAAAAATGACAGGGTCCCTTCAGCACAATTAAAAAAAAAAGAGTGTATCTCTCTCAAGTATCTGAGAGGACAGTCAAATCCCACGGGACATGCCCCACTAAAAAGGCTGTGCATTCTTAACGCCCCCCCCTCCCAAACACACACACACACACACACACACACACAAACACACTCCCCCAAACTCCAAACACAGGCCTCCTCTTCCACCTCACTGATGTGAAACAATGTGTGCATTCATATTAAGTGGTGGGGGGCCTGACCAAGAGGAAGGCAACTCAGGAGCTTGCCCTTCACTGTCCCTGCCTCTCTCCTGTCATGGCTCTCCGTCTCCCCTAGCTCCAGTTTTAGTGACGGTGGAAGCAATATTCAGGGGGGAACATTAACCGGATCATGTCCTTCACGATGGAGCAGGTCAACTTTTGTTGTCACACTTTTAGCGTTTGGTCCAGGTTCTCCAAATGGCATTGACACTGTGGATGGAATGCGTGGCTGATGCAACAATGAGCGTGTCCAGCATTGAGTCTCCTCTCATTGTCTCTCTGTGGGTCAGTTTGGACCTGCACACTGCACACTCAGTCCTCAACACCAACAGAAATCTGGGACACAGGATCTCCACTGTGAGGCCGTGAGGTAAAGGAAGCCAATACTAACCATGACCACGTGAAAAAGAGAGAGAGAGTGAAAGCGAGAGAGAGAGAGAGAGAGAGAGAGAGAGAGAGAGAAAAAGAGTGAGATTGGAGACAATAAACGGACAGAGGAGGCAGAGAAGAAACTGAGTGAGAACTAATAACAAAATTATACAACAGAAAGAAAGTGGGAAAGAAATGGGAGGCTGACATCGCCAGCACTGCCAAGGGCAAATCCCTCCACGGTGGTAAAAAAAGAACAGTTAAGGAACAGCGCAGATAGGTACTGTTTATGCTTATACACATACAGTATCTCAATAATGTGGCTCTTCTTTCCCCAACAACGCCTCTTTATTGACTGTTTAGAGGCATGCAGAAAGATGGTGAAGACTGTTCAATAGATAGGTCAGCTCTTATTGTTATGTTCTCAGCCTTAATGAGCCAGGAACAAAAATGTCAATTGAATCATCACACTAGAGACAAAGAACGCTGATGAACTGAATCAAATTAGTGTTTAAAAAAAAGGTAGCATATTCTCAAACAGACTGCACCCTAAAATAATTCTTCACGTTTTGAGATCAAGCTTTTTTTTCCCTACTCTGTAAAGAGATGAGTGATTAAAACCGAGAGAGAGAGAGAGAGAGAGAGAGAGAGAGAGAGAGGGTGAACATTTAAAAATTACAGTCAACACCCCCCCCCCCCCCCACCCATTTCTAGCAACAAATGTTGCGTTGTGCAGACAGAAAGTGGTCCGAATTATTCTAATCTGTTAAAGGGGGTTAGTGGGAGGGTTTAAGAAGTAGAGACCTCACTATAGACTATTGTCCTTTTCTTCTCATGACTTGGTGAGAAGACTTAACTCTCATTAACAGAATTACAAACAGGCCCCCAGTGTTTATTCCATTAAACATGTACCTTCCACCACTGTTCATCAGTCTACACGCACAGCTCCACAGTACCACATTCACACACCCTGGCTTCAGTCCTCTGCTCATTACTCCGCATTCACTTCACAGAAATGGCCATTTATGTCATTTCATACCGTTCTATATTCCAAATCGACAACACCTGTGAGATTATCTTTAAAATGCTCATTTCACCGAATGTGAATTTCAGTGTGTGGATAGCTTAATAAGGAACAGAGCGTGCAGTCTGGTTTAAAAGCTTGAGGCATAGCAACACAAACAATGCTCTGACTTTCAGGTCAAATAAACTGCGTAGAGACAACATCCCTCAGGTTCAGCGTATCAAAAAATAAATAAATAAAATAAAAAATAAATAAACGTAGCGTTCCCCGCGCCAGCTTTCTCTTAGTCCCAACGCTAATATTGTGCGGACCAATGTGAATGCGTTTCAGTGTTTCAGTGCCATACACAATTGTGATGAAAAACGGGCATTAATGTTTGATGCTTGGTAAGTGCACATGGGAGATTGAATTAAGCGGCATGAATTTCGCAGACCTCATTACCTCATTTCTGCAGAGAGACATCCATACCCACTCCACAGGCACTTAACCCACAAGAGAACATCACTCTTTCAGCGTGTTTTATCATCCAATACACAGCTCACCACTAAGCACATAACCGCCAATGTACCAATCCTATTATTCCGACAGTGTATCTGCAAAGAGGGCCTGATTCTCCCTCTCTGTTTTTTTTTTTACTACCGAGACTGGAGAATTTATGTGAAAATCTCTTCTGAAAACGACACGTGTGCGCGTGTGTGCGCGTACACACTCTTTACCCGCCGCACACTCCTCTTATTTACGCGCGTGTTTTCCGCCGCTAATGCTGGCCGTCGCCCAGGTTCACATACTGGGGTGGGGATCAAGGGGAAAATCCTCCCATTCCTCCCAGTAATCCTATTCCAGCCAGTAATACAGGTCTCGAGGTTGTGTATGTGCTAATCACTCCTGGGACACACTCGTACAGCCGAGTGCTTGGACGAACGTTTAAAGCTGGGAGGACTGAGATTCATCTATCATTTGTAATTGACAGTAATGGAAAATACCCATCAGCCATTTAAGGTACTGCGATCTATAGCGACCCAGCATGCCTACCAATAACCTCTTTTGAATACAGTGTTGTTTTATGACCCCACGTTGACCTCTTTTAATATCCTGTGTGACTGGGTTGACCTTTGCTGGGACCATAGCGGTGAGGGTCGTGATCTTTTTGACATCTACTGTTGGAGAAGAGTCATTGCACTGATCTTTCATTTCAGTCGACATTCTTCTTCATTTCGGCTGCATAACAGTTCAGGCAATTTATGAGTGTCACACAGTGTTTGAACTGGGATGTTTCTGTCCTTGCTATACTGGTGCATATTTGATTTACTGTTTGAACCGGTGTTTCCAACACATACAAAAGCAAACTGACGTTGTTTGGTCACGGGTACAGTCACCGCTTCATTTATTCTCTTCCATTTCGTTCAATCATTTCATTCTTTAAAAAAACAACTTGTTTAAGTGCAGGTAATCATTAGGTAACATTTTAACTATAGTGGATTCACAGAACAGACACCACCCATTCAGCACATGGCAGTCACCACAGGGTTTATACCATCACCACTGCCAAACCACACACACACACACACACACACACACACACACACACACACACACACTCACTCTTATTCTCACCACACCCTCTCTCTCTCTCTCTTTGTCCTTCCTCACTGAACCCAACGTCTCCAAAAATCTCCATTCCTCCAGTAATGCATGAACTCCAGTATCCCTGCAGGCCTCAGCAGGTCATTCTGGCCACTCCAAACTCCAGGCTGACTATAGCTGGCTCGCTCTTTGACTCGAACGTGCCCTGCAGCTCTGGGTATCCGTTCTCTGTGGCACTGCTGCCCTCTACTGTCCGCTCCCCGTCACTGCCGGGAGGTTCGTCCTCCCGCGCTTCTTCTCCAAACACCGCCTCCTCTTCCTCCTCGTCCTGCTGCGCCTCCTTCCGACTGAGAGGAGCCCCCAGAATCAAGGACTGTGGTCGGGGAGGGAGAGCCCGTTCCCGGGAGGGGGTGTACAGTCCCAACGGGGAGGTACTAACCCCCAGCTTCTGAAGTTTCTGCAGGGAGACACAGGGAGCAGGGAGGCATGCGTCACACCAGAGGAACAAAAGGGACTAAATAACTACATCCAGGAGGCCGACAAAAGGTCCGAGAGCGAGAGAAAAAGCACAGAACAAGAACAGGAGAACAGGTGAGAACTTCGCTACAAGGCACGTGCAGAACAGGAGATGGAAAAGAAAGTGGGGAAAAAAAAAAACGGTGAAAAGGAGGAGAAAGCATTGATGTCATTGGCGAATGGGTATTTAGAACAGAAGACAAGCTGAACTGGTCAAAGGCAGAGCGCCCGCGGACTCACAGCTTTCAGGGTTTGGGCTGTTTTTTCCAGTTCCCTGTTGTTCTCGGTCAGCGTGAGGATGTGCTTGAGGATGGACTGTCGTGGATGCATGGAGCGGTCGAACTGGTGATACATATTCCTCCAGAACCTGGAACGCAAACACAAGCTCAGAGACTTTGCACAGAAAACAGCGGCAGTGCCGAGGTGAACTGAGAATTGAAGCCGGAGGAGGGGAGCCATACTTGAAAAAACAAGGCTGGGTGGAAGGTTCCAGAACTGGGTTTGTCTCCGCAAGGATGGGGTTGTACAAAGGGTTCAGGTAGTTCTGCTTCTCGCTCAAAAGGTGAGCCCACAGAGAATAGGTCCTCTCCTTTATCCTGAGATAAAACACAGACAACGTTTGTGAGACATGCTAAAGAACAAAAAAAAGAAAGAAAGAAAGAGAGGCGTTGGATGTGGTTTTGGGTTTTGTCTCAAGACACTTACTGAAGTTCCTCTCTCTGTCGTTGGTTGTTCCCCAGGAAATTGCCAAACTGACACGAGTGCACATGCTCATGGATCTGAATGAGGAACCACTCACTGAACTCAAAGGCTTGAGGGAACTGTTCTGTCAGCTGCCACACACACTCCAGAAACTGTGTAAACACTGGGGATACTTCTTTACTGTCCCCATCTAACTGGTCACACCTGGACACAAGCAAGAGCATCAAAGATGATCAGTTGATTTGACCTGCAACAGCACCACCAGTGGTAGAATACAACACATTGAATTACCTGTCAGCAAACTTGTGCCCGAATGAGATCCAGTCTTTCTCAATCAGCACCTGAGACAGAAAGACACAGGGGAGAGTGAGAGAGAGACAAAAAAAAACAGAGAGGATATGTGTGACAAATTACTAAGCTCTTGAAATGAGAGAAAAATTACTAAGCTCTTGAAATGAGAGTGTTGGCCTAGTCGTCTGAGGCTCCTACCCAGATATACTTGCATTTACAGTGTGACACTAGGATAGTCCATGGGGAGCCGGGATGTATGGGTAAGGCCTCGTGACGAGGGGCGTGGGATTATTTGGGGGGGAGGAAGGTGGCCTAGGGGCTGCTGGATGCTGTACCATTAGGCTCAGGTACAGGGAGGGGGGGCACAAGGTCACGAGAGATCTGATTGGCCGTACCATGAAACCTTTGATGGTGCGGTAGTAGGGGTCCATCAGCAGGGCTCCCAGAGAGCAGACCTGAGCCGTGCGATCCCACCCGTCTGAGCAGTGTACCAGCACGCTGGCCCCCTCCACCGTCACAGCCTGCAACCAACAGGATGCACACCATTCAACCAATCCACATCATTTTCAGTACATGTACACTGACACACAGCACAGTCAGTCAAACAGTCGGGTCATATCAAACTTGATATGATGAGAGTCAGTGTGGCCAATGAACAGTTTGAGTAAATAAGAGGAGATGGTATCTGGGAAGAGAACGGTGAGAAACCGACCTTGGCGAGGAAGATGGCGGCATCAACGACAGCCTTAATATGGCGTAACCAGCCGCTGTTTTCCAGGCCTTGCAGGTAATCAGTCATAGAGAGAGCGCGAGTACCCACCACTGAGAGACGGGAGAGGGACAAAACGAGAGATATAGATTAGGAGGGACAGGAAGGGAAAAAAAAAAAGAGCGCAATTAACATTTTCATCCGATTGGGCAAAAGGAATGTATTAGACCCAGCCTTTAACGGTCACGTATCTCTGACCTTCCAGAAGCTTCTGCAGACTGGCTCTCATGACATGAATGTTCTCAATGCCCACGAACTGGAAGCGAATATTGGAGTAGTTGTCCTCATTCTCGTAACCTTTTCCTGCTGCTCGGTTCGCCAGTGCATTCAGCTAACACACAAAGAGCAGAGATCACAATCCCCTTATTCAAAAGCTCCAGACTGTCTGTGAGAGGGAAAGGGCAGAGGGAGAGGTGAGCTACCTTAGGCCGCGTGTCCATAACGTAGACAAAGCGACTGTTGTGATTGGCTCTGCTGATGGCCTGTAGCATGTGTTCATCCTCCAGGCAACGAGCACTGAAACCCGACAGAGGCTGACTGCATCGACACACAGCGGCCTGGGAATAATACACACACACACACACACACACACACGTCTTAAAACAGCTCTACAAACACACCACAACCATTAACTATGCAATAAAATACCACCCCAAACCACTGTTACTTAGATCAATGCAAACAGATGGTATTTATGCTAGAGGTCTTCCGGTTAGAGGAACAGCGTAAAGTAAACATGGAGAGATAAGCTGAGGCAGTGTAGTGAGCCAGGGTCAGGGTGGGACATGTTGGCAAATGCAGAGTTTTGTCTTTGCCGGTGACATGAATCCCGATAAGCACCAGAATTAATAACAGTCTTCGGTGTGTGTCCTAATAACATAAATAAGGCAGGCTTTGTTGACAGCTTTTCGGCGTGCCCGTCCATTCATGTCTTATCGGAGAGACATAAGAGCACAAAACCGACTGATGACTCAGCCTGTTGAATACGGACACAGTGAGAACCGACAAAAAGAAATCAACACATCAAGCAGCCTGAATGAGCTCAATTCTCCACACTGCCAACAGAAACAACACAAACAGTTATTAAAACTGATTAAAACTATAGCTAACTCTCTACCCACTCCCTCTCTCTCTCTCTCTCTGTCTCTCTCTTTCTCTGACTCTCTCTCTCTCTGTCTCTCTCTGTCTCTCTCTCTCTCTCTCTGTCTCTCTCTCTCTCTCTCTCTCTCTCTCTCTCTCTCTCTCTCTCTCTTTCTCTCTCTAATGGAGTTTAGTATGACTCACCTTCTTCTCCTGGTAGAAATATGTGAGGACAGGAAAGCGCCCTTTGCTTCTGAACTTTGAGCTCCCGACGATAATTGGTTTGCTGGCCGTGATGGGCACATACAGGTCTCTGGGATATGTTTCACACACCTGAATACACCATTCAGCTCAGTTAATAAACAGTGCATGACCTGCACACAATAGTCTGTGAAAGACTGCACTGAACTGAGACGGAGTTTGGGAGGCATCTAGAGGTATCTAGGCTCATGGTCTTTTTTTTTTTTTTTTTTTTTTTAAAGTAGAAGGAGAAAATAGTACACAGCTGAAGTTTGGCATTGATTCTCTCCAGCAAATTAGTTCCACTGAACATTCTTCTTACAATCTTTTCTAAATCATCTCTTTTGTTTGATTATATTTCTGGTCCTTTAATCGTACGGAAACAAAGGAGGAAAAGGCACATCCTGAATTGGTTTCGAAGAGAAACATTTCTCTATTGTTCCCTGTAACCAAGTCGTTAGACAAGCTCCTCTCTCTCTCTCCCGTACTACATGAATGAGCTTGAAAAGTTGGCTGTGTTGGTGTGAAACCTTGTTGTGACAGGTAGGGTGCTTTGTTGTTTGAAACAGGCTTGACTTGCCACGCCTACCTTGTATTCCCTGTTAACGTCGGTCAGTTGCCATTGGTCACAGGGCACGCCCATTCGCTCAAACTCGGCAGCCAGGTCAATGAGCTGCCAGCCCTCCTCCCTCTGCTCGTCATTCTGCTTAGGGTTATAGGAAAAGGCATAGAGCTCCTCATAGGATACTGCAAACAGACAGGAAAAAACGTCAGAGAGTTCAGTGACACAGTCATAGGGAAACGGATACTGCTCTCCATCTGGGTGCTGACCTAACACCACACTCTCTCTCACTTTCACACACATATACAGATACACACACACACACAAGGCCTTGGTTACTGAGTCACCAAAGCATGACAACACCATCTGTGGCTTACCGGAACAAAAAACAAAGATCGAAAAAAAAAAAAAAAAAAACAGAAGGAGGCCTGACGGTCACCTTTTTGACTTTCCCAAAACTTTGTCTTTTGTCTCCCCTCCCCCTAGTCTAGTAGGAGAGACAGTGCCCTCTCAGGCCCTGTTCCTGTCCCTATGGGAGTTTGCCCACCTGGCCTGAGCAGTCGCAGCAGGGAACTGTAGACATCGTGACAGTCTCTCTCGCGTGGAACCACAAAGTGGACAACCCGAAAGTTCCGGCACTGGATGACCAGGGGGCAGCCAGTGGTGGTCAGAGAAAGTTTCTCCACAGACGCGATGTGATGGTGTAAGATCTGCAGAGAGAGACCGGGAGAGGGAGAGAGAGATAGAGAGACATATGGCCAATGTCACATAGAATTTGCTGTCACCGTTTGTTCAGTTCTCACACGTCATGGTTCTTTCCAAAGTTAACAGTCATCCACACAACCTCCCCCCCCCCCCCCCCCGCCTTCATTTTTACCTCTCTTCACAACATAGTTTTCAGAGAGTTTCCATTAGAATGATTTAATATCCATGTATCGATGTGGACTTTCCACACATAAAACATCTATATTCATTTAGGGCAGAATATTCAGAAAGCCTTTTAAAATCCACATTTACTTGCCTGTACTTTTACTGTCTGCATTGTTCCAAAACTGTCAACACGTCATAAGCTACATGTTGATTTAGTCCTACTCTCTGAAAAAGTACATATTTCTGGGATCAGGGAGAACACTAGGGACCAGCTTATATGAAAATTAAGCTTGTTGTAAACGTCAAGCCAGTATTCCACGCTTAGTGCATCGGTGACATCAGCAGAGGTGAGGTAATGCAGGAGATTTCTCATGCGTTTCTCTCTTAAAAACTTATCTCATCATCCAAACACAAGACTATCTCCCGATGTTCATTTCAATAATTTATGCGTCGGGACTCATTCTGCCTGGCTATCCTCTTTAATGCACACTACCTCATCATGAGATACTGAAGTATTGGGTAAAACCTAGCCAGAAGGCGGCAGTGAAAAAAAAACCCCACAAACGTTCTGTGCACTAGGCCACACCGCGGTCAGTAGATCCTGTTTGTTTGCAGATTTATGTCTGAGGGCTAAGGAAACCACCAAAGGCTGAAAAATAAGAGGAAGCGCTGCCATCACTGCATTTGTCCTGACCAAAAAAAAAAAAAAAGAAAATCTTCTCTAACGTTGGGCTAAAACATTGTTTCTTCTTGTAGCTATTCCTAGAGTCCCCCGACGGTAATTCAATCTGAGAGGCCATGCTGGACACACATATTTTGAACGCTGATTGGAGGAATTGCGCGAGTGTCACGTCGCATCTTGCGTTTCCTCAGACAACAGATCGAGAGATAAGACTAATGCCCTGAGCCGAGATAATCTTACACACACACACACACACACACACACACACACACACACACATCGTGGCTATCCAGCAGATCAGATCAATGTAGCGGAGTGTAAACATGTCAGATCATGACCTGTTTCCTTTGGGTCAAACATGTCAGATCACGACCCGTTTCCTTTGGGTCATTGGTATTCCTGTCTTCTCCAGTCCTTCCTGACGTTCAATCGCTTCTCCTATCCTCTGTCCGAGTCTCTGCCCGCGGGTTACCACGGCAACACCGCATTCTACCCCACCGAGGCGCCGCTAACCCAATTCCCATGGATTAAACCCCTTTCAGTCCGTAAACAAAGTTGTTACTTCCCTGTTCATTTCAGTCCTCACCGACTTTTGTACAGTGTATTTCTACGGAGAGCATCACAATGTCAGGTGTGGCCAGTGGAGCAGAATGCATGAGAATTAACCTAAACTTACCCATATCTCTTGAGCACTGGTAGAGTTACTCTCCACAAAGATAAGGTGTGTGGCCGTCAGATACAAGGTTCCTGTGATGGACTTGTTGCTAAATCGGTCCTGCAGCTTTACCTGTTCAACCTGTGAGTGAAAACAGAGCGCCTGTGAGTCAAGACAAAAGCTTAGAGAATAGATTATTCACTTGGTGGAGAAGATCATGCAACCCACTGCAGTAACAATATAAGTCCGACACCTGAAAGAAACACAACAGTAAAGACATGTGATGTTAGTTTGTTTTAACTTTTGTCTCTAACCAGTAATGGTGGCTAGAATCAGTCTCACTTGGGAGCTTTGAACATAAAAGTGCGTGAACATAAGAGGGATGAGTCAGCATGAAAATTAATATCAACATTAACTCAGTGCAGAGGAAGTCTGTCAAATGCTGGTGAGAGTCAAGGTATTTCAGTATAGTAGCTATTCCTTCAAAGTGATTCATATGCATTAAATGCACCAAAAGAGAGGTTTTCCCCCCACCAACTACCGACCATCCAAAGCACTTCTAGACACAAGCTTGGTGAAACACTGGTCAAAAATAACATTTTATTTCAGAAGTTCTAAATGAGTTTCCTCTTAGATCAACAATACTTCAGATGTAGTGATCTCCTTACTTGAAAGTAACTTGATTTAGAAAACAACACCAGGTCCACAAGACTTTGAAGCCTAGTTTGGGCTTTTTCCAACTCATTCTGTTTCAGGATTCTATGCTGGGCACTAAACAACTGTCACTCCTTTTGTGTAAATCCTTATCACTTGGGTCTGTCTCCCAGCAACTGGCCTGCATCTATGCAATGCATCAGCACGGCATACTCAATCAAGACTGTAATCATCATCCAGAGGAAGTGGGGAGAGACAGTTAGTGGACATTAAGGCCAACTAATGGTCAGGAAAGAAGAGGCATGTAAATGTATTATAGCAGATAGCAGACGTAGTGAATTTTTGCAATGGCTAATATTCTGCTTAACTGATGAATATCTTTGACAAGGTTACGATATCACCAAGAATGGACTATCATAAAACACAGAGCGACAACTCAAAATAACTGCGACCATCTTCAACACAGTCTCTCGTTCAGTGCATACTTGTTGTTCAAGAACAATGTTTTTAGACTTGTGTTCGTACAGCTTTAACGGGCCAGGTGTCACTGTGTTTGGAGCAACATACACAATGAGTCTACGGTCGAGTTTATTTGTCTCCACCAAGTGATGTATGTCAGCTTCATACAGCTTTAAGAGTCAAGTTAACTACGTAGGAAAAGTCAATTAATTTAATATCTTGGCGATGTCAAGGACAGCAAAGCCACTGGGTAGACAGAAAATGGGTCACATTCAACATTTGCCTTTTGAGGTAGTAGAGCGCCCTTTACAGCAGAGACCGACTAATGCATAAAACCCACTCGCCCACAGAGATCGATCAGGTGTGTTAAGGTTCTTCGGTTCTCGTCTCTTTGTCTTGTAAAAAACTGAATAACTATCTTACCAGCCCTAAAACCGCAACTTAAATAGGGAGGCAGAAAGAAAAGCAACGCTAGTAGCAGGATTGCCAACTCAATAGCTAACGTAGCGTTATAATTCAGTTAGATTAATTAAAAGATAACTGAATAAACATTGTTGACAAGCTCTGGGAGTTTCAGGGGCTTTCGAATATGTACATTCTGAAGTTATTTTTTACTCGTTCAAAGCATTTACTCACTCATAACATCTGTCTTATCTAGGAGCTTGTTGTATTTGCCTATACATTTGCACGTAGCTGCACCTTAGCTTGATGACGCTAGCCCAGAGATGCTGGATAGCTAACGCTAGCTAAATAGTCATTTAATTATTTCTCTACTTACCTTTGGCGTTCGGATGTGCTCCATATCGCAGCTTTACCAGCTGTCAAGCAAAAGAGACAAAACCAGTGCAAGGAGATACGTTCACACATCGGCTGGAAAGATGCTTCAAACAAAAAAAGTCTGTTTTCCTTAGAAGCTACATTCGTTCGCAGCAGTATCAGTCCAGTCAGCTGTGTGCATTCAGAAACAGTGACGAGTTCACAAGATGGCCACCTGATCAAAACATACCAAAATAAAAACAGTATGTTATTCTCACTCTTCTTATTTCTTCAATTAAATTTTATGAGGCTTTCCCAATGAAATAATGTAATGCTTGGGTGGCTTGGTTGTGTATATATATATTGTGTGTGTATGTGTATATATATATATAGTGTGTGTGTGTGTGTGTATATGTATGTATGTATGTGTGTGTGTGTGTATATATATATATATATATATATATACACACACACACACACACACACACACACATACATACATATATGCATATGTATTCTTCTTCCTCCTCCTCCTCTTCTTTTTCTTCTTCTATCTTCTTCATTTCTTCTTCATTTTATAATAATAATAATAATAATAATAACAACAAGTATTATCATTATTATTAGTAGTAGTAGTGTTAGTATTATGCTGTTGTTGTTTTTTTATTCCCCATTACAGTGATAACTGTGTGCTCACACGCCAGTGCAGCCCAACACTCACATATTTACATGGCGAAGCAATTAAATCAGTGATTATTATTACTATATTACAACGATGCATAATGCAGCATCTTGTGAATAGAAACTATAACTTCTGTTGGACAAATATCTCTATGTATGTCTCTCGATCTCTCTTCCAGTATACTTTCCTATTATTTGAGAAGCGTTTAGGCGTCTGCAGTCTTTTATGTTGAATTTCTGCGGCTACATTTGCCATAGAGGATTGTTGCTCAGCTCGGCTCACAAACCTGCCTGGGCGTACCTCCGCCATGTACATCATCAAACCACGAATATACGCGCATTTTGGGTACTGTTGTTTTATGACGATCGTCAAATAAACTGTGGTCATACTGAAGGGAAAGTGAATGAGTGTACCTGTACACCAGTTGAAAAGAATTCAGAAACTGATCTGAAACTTCTGCCACTTCTCCTACACCTACCTTTCACTGCTTCCTCCACACTTTTTTATTCTTGTTCCTCTCTTTATTTATTTAGTCAGTTGTTTACTCGCTTACTTACTTATACGTTCTTTATGTCTCTGTACATTTAATGATAATTCCATATACAACATTTTTTACATTGTTTGTCGTTTTTACTTTGAAATAATTTATTAACCATAAAAGTGGTGACTTTTATTTTGACTTTAATTTGTTAAGACCGGAAGTAGGTTTTTGTGTTGCTAGAGCGGGGAAATCCACGGAAACAGTAGTGCAAGTAATTAGGCTAAAATAGAGTATTTTTAATAGCTTTGGTGTTTCTTTAGGACATGAAGATTGTCTGTTGTACTCTTAGCTTTGGTTATATGAAGTGATATTTGATATGATTGCCTTAGCAACGACCAAAGCGTTCGGGGCCTCCACGCGGGTGGTGTGAGCAGCTTTGCAGCTAACTGACTTGCTAGATAATTGTCAACTGAATAGAATATATTTTCGCATTGCTTGATGGTCTCCCGCTCGTGAAAGAACGTTAAAATGTCTGGCTTCAGTTTTGGAACGGGGACTATTGGCTCAACGAACACTGGTGGAGGGTTTTCATTTGGAACCGCCACGAGGTAGCTATGCACTTTCGCGTTCGCTAAGTTGCGTTTATGAGAAGACTAGTTTCATATCCTTTTTACTGCTAATGATTCTGTAGCGACTACGGCACATATTAAAATGAATTTTAAGAGAACATTGCCTGTATGTTTTGAGGCGTGCCCAGTGATGTACTTTGTTGTGGGTAACGTCACATGTTGAATGTGTCGAAAGAAACCGTTTTAAGAGATGCGCCTGCTAATGAGTAATGTTCTCTCCAGTGCTCCTGCTGCTGGAACAGGTGGGTTCAGCTTCGGTGGTCTAGGAGCAGCGACATCCACACCTGCCGCCACAACCACCACATCTTCTCTCGGGCTGGGCGGTAGCTTGTTTGCACAAAAACCGAACAGTGGATTTTCCTTCAATACCCCGGCCTCAGGTAGTTCTAACAAAATGATATGCTAACAGAGAACGGCGTTCACAGAGACTAAGCTTAGTGGAGGCTAACGTCAGAATTAACGTTCACGTATAGTTTTGATGTGTTGTATTATTGAAATGTGAGCAGGTTATCATAATATGTCTTTGCAGTTAAGTAAGTGGTTAAGAATGATTGTCTCTTTTACAGGAGCTGCTGCACCATCTACTGGCCTTACATTTGGTAAGTCGTTCACCTTGATGAAATTTGGGACAATTTCACTGCTTAAAATGCTTGCTGTAGTCTTTTCTTTTGTCCTCTGTGTGAAGGCAATAAGGGTAGTTGATGGCACGACAGTGATAGCTTTACTGAATGATCATTCGGCGCATATATATACACCTCAAGCTGAGAAGAAGCGGTTGATTAAACAAAGGTTGACCATGTTCCCTGAAACCCCAGATAATATTTCATGTATTTTTGCTGTGACGGTGTCCTGTTGGGCTGTGTGATGACGACTAACATATGGAGTGTACATGTGCTTTACCCCAGGCACTCCTGCTGCCACCACTGCTGCTACGACAGGCTTTAGTCTGGGCTTTGGTAAACCAGCAGCCTCAGCCACGCCCTTCTCCCTGACCGCCACCACCTCTGCACCCGCGGCCGCTGGACTAACCCTTGGCTCTGTCCTCACGTCTGCTGCTGCTCCTCAGACAAGCTCCACAGGCTTCTCCCTCAACCTAGGTGGAACCACAGCCACCTCAAGCGCCCCCTCCACTGGCCTTTCGCTTGGCTCCAGCCTTTTTCCCAGCACTGCCACAACAGGTTAGCGCCAACCCTCCTACGCATTCACTCACTAACCTCACGTCTCATAATCGGTTACTTTTTTTAATGACCTCTTATTTGTCATTTAATGAGCTTATCCTCTATCTGCGTATGAACGATTCCCTGTGTTTCAGGTCTGGGCCAGCCTACTCTTGGAGGAGTTCTGAGTTTAGGAGGTCTGGGTACCACTTCTACTGCAACCACAGCAGCTCCTGCACCCACAGCCAGTGTAGGTTTAGGCGGAGTTGACTTCAGCACTTCCTCGGAAAAGAAGAGCGATAAATCGTCTGGTGCCAGACCCGAGTAAGTTCTGCACAGCATTATTATCTTTGGGGCCAAGGGACAATTCTGCTGTTTTTTTTAACGATGAAATATTTTTGATAACTGAACCAAAAAAAAAAAGGAGTTTTTTTTTTTTTAATTATTGTTAACATTTCCCTTCTTTTCCCTCTTAATTACTTTCAAAGGGACAGTAAAGCTCTCAAGGATGAAGATCTACCTGCACTCATTTGCCAGGACGTGGACAATTTCCAGTAAGTGGGTGCTGCAGTACTTTTCAGGAACACCTACAATAACTCTTAGCCTTTCAAACAGATACGGACATACATCTGAACTTTTTTTGTGTGTGTACCCTCTCTTTCTCTGTCCTGCAGGAAATTTGTGAAAGAGCAAAAGCAAGTTCAAGAAGAGATCAGCAGAATGTCTTCAAAAGCCATGCTTAAGGTTCAGGATGACATCAAAAACCTGAAGCAACTGCTGTCCGTCAGCGCCAGCGGACTGCAAAGAAACGCCCTGTCCATAGACAAACTGAAGATGGAGACTTCCCAGGTACCTCTCAGCCCACTGTATCTGTATTTACAGGCGTCTCATTTGGCACGGCGTATTCCTAACCTTCTGTCTCGTGGGTGTTTTGCTATCTGTAGGAGCTGAAGAATGCTGACATTGCTCTTCGGACTCAGAAGACACCTCCAGGACTCCAGCATGAGAACACTGCCCCGTCAGAGTACGTTCATTTTAATGAACAGACCCACCTAATGTCATATCAGGAGAAATGGACTAAGATTCACTCTCTCTTTTTTTTTTTTTTTTTTTTTCCAACATTGCTTTTTCATTTGGAAGCTACATTTAAGAACGTACAGACAAAATTCTTAGCCTGTGCGCGGTACACATTGTTTGTTTTACATAGTTTTGTCATAGTCATGCATAAGTCTACCTCATGCGAAACTGTCGCGTGGATGCAAGATGCGTAACATGTCTCTCACACAGCGTTTAGATACACTTAGGATTTGTGTATGAAGACTCTTAACCACTATCTGATCTTGTCTTGAATCAAAATAGAAATTATGAGCAAAGTAATATTTGTTTCAGCTGGTGGATGAGTTATACAACATAGTGTGATACTTTGAACAAATTTTGATTTTGATATAATACCTTAATTTCTATTCACTTTTATCTTTGATGTTATCTTCGAGCATGAAAGTAAATTTTGCAGAGAGCGTACTTCCTGAATTTTCTCTTTAAAGGTGTTTATCACAGCATTTTAATGAAGTTCGAACAGTTTTTGATGGAGTTTTCCTTGAAAGTACAGTGCTATCATATAACTAAGTGAAGCTAGATTACATGCACAGTTAATGAGGTAACCAGCCATCAGCTTGCTTACTGACTGTCACTCAGTGCAGTCAATGCAGGAGGATGCAAGCATGCATAGAAAGAGCCTTGAGAGATCTTTTCTATCTGTGTGATCTCTGGCCTCTGTTCACTCCCTGTAGTTATTTCCGTGCCCTGGTGGAGCAGTTTGAGGTGCAACTTCAGCAGTATCGTCAACAGATAGAAGAACTGGAGAACCACCTGACCACCCAGAGCAGTGGCTCACACATCACACCTCAAGGTACGGTGTCTCAAACACCCCCCCCCCCCCCACCTGACACTATTCAGACACACTTGTTTACGTGGTTCTACCCGGCCTCTTGTTTGGATCATGTTCCACCCCTGACTGTCTTGCGTGTTCATTTTACGCAGATCTGTCGCAAGCCATGCAGAAGCTCTACCAGACGTTTGTGGCGTTGGCTGCGCAGCTGCAGGTGGTACATGAGAATGTCAAGGTGAGCCATGCAGCTTTCATATCTCTTTCTTATCTATCACATGACCTTAATGTGGCTCTGCAGTCTATGACTCAATGTCACCTACATGCAATAGAGTTTTGGCTATATTTATGCATGTTTTTATATGTATATGTGTATGTAGGGGGGGGGGGGGTGTGTTTAATTTCTCCCTAAAATGTTATAATCCTGTTTAGATCTGTTCTATTAGACGTTCTTGACTGTGCTCTTTCATACCTTTGTGTTTATTTTGTGTGTTTTATTTTGCGTGTTTTCTGTCTCTTATTTTAGGTGTTGAAGCATCAATACCTGAGCTACAGGAGAGCGTTCTTGGAAGATTCCACCGACGTGTTCGAGTCTAAGCGAGCAGCCAATAAGAAGTGGCAAAGCACCCCCCGTGTCACCACTGGCCCCGCTCCCTTCGGCAGTGTCCCGAACGCTGCAGCCGTCGCCATGGCTGCGACGCTAACACAGCAGCAACAGCCTGCTCCAGGTCTGACCGCCTTCAAGTTTTAGACCTCTTCTTGACCTCTAAACTCTGAGAGAGTGAGGGAGCTGAGAGTAGAGAGAGAGAGAGAGACAGTAAGAGACAGAGTGAGCAAAAAGAATAAAGTGTTTAAGCTGGTTGGTGCCACTTCTGTTTAGTTTGTCCTTTCTTTTTTTCCCCCCCTTTAATTTCTCCATGTTTGAGAATTAGGTCAACAGTTCTGAAGCTGAAAAACACCAACCAAATGGCACAGGGCCTCCTCAGAGTATTTCAACTGGAATTTCTTTCTCTTAAATCTTGTTTTTAAGTGTTTCATATGCTGACTGCCCTGTTTTTTGTTTTTTTTTTGGGGGGGGGGGGGGGGGGTATTACACTTTTCCTCTGTGCTAGAGAAAAGCACTTAATGTGATGAACTCGAGGAGTCAGGGCTTTCCAGCTGAATTGGCCGGTATTAAGATAAATGCGCATGACAGCTCAGTGGGAGAAAAGAAAAGATTAAAACTAGTTTTGTCCTAAAGAATATTTCTTAATCTCCCCCATAGATTTGGGTTTATTGTCTTTGGCTTTACTGCCAGACGTGGCGATGTTTCACCTAACACTCCTCGTAAGCTTAGTTTGCGGTGAATATTGAGTGTGAGGCAGGGGTAAGGTTTGGTCTTTAGTGTAAATGGGTATCAGCCTGCCTCCCTATTATTTTAATGAGACTTTTTTGCATCAGGTTACCATAATTGAATTTAAGTAGTATTTAATAACAGGGTATGTACCTCTCGTAGGATTGTATCTTAATTTGAACTAAAGGGTGCTCTGCAGTTATTGCATATCTATAATAGAGCATGGTTGCCTTGGGCAGAGCATCTCCTGCCTTCATGAGCCTAAATGATTTTTGTTCGCCTATCACAGTTTTAAGCGATCACTTCTTATTGGAGTGAGATATATTTAAATGAGAAAGGAACTACTTTAGCCATGAGTAGGATATTTATTCAAATCGTGTTTTGAGCAGCAGTAATGTAGCTATCACTACAACGAGCAAAATTCCAAGAAACTCTGAGAACATACGCACACACAGACACACCACCAGACAGGACTGCTACACTCAAATCAACTCGTCTGACCTCCGTTCTTCGACAGTCAATTCAATTATTTCCGCTCTTTCTCGCTGTTTTTCTCTCTCTGTTGTACATAGCCTAAGCCGATATTTCCTTAAGCATAAATTCAATTTGTTCTTAATCATCAACTTGCCTGTAGATATAGCACTATAGGTAAAAAAAAAAAATGTTCTCAGTGGATGTTTTGCTGGTGGGATTGGCAGGTTGTGAAGCATCTCGAGCAATAAGGTATTTTAGACTTTGACAGGAAGCGCTGGTTGGGCAGTTAAGTAATGAGCTCTCATCTCATGACAAACACTTTTTCTAGTTTTACATTCACTAAGAGAATCCAGGTTCAGAGTACCATTTACCTACACACTATGCAGGAATGTTAACCGGAAATAGAATGTAGCATTTCAGACAATTAGCAATGTGCAACATCAGGGTTTTTTTTTTCTCTTCTTCTTTATAAGGTTTTCTTCTGCAAAATGAATCCAGCACTTAGAATTTTTGTATTTTGGGTTTTTAACCTACGCATTAACCCACACACGCCCCTTGGTTAACTCCGCTTTGTTGGACAATAGCCAAAAATAATTCCATGGATGTGCCAATATGAGGTGCCAAAGCAGTAGTAGGAAGAGCGATTTAGTAGTGGTCTGAGGAATGATTCTGATGCCGCAGTTCTGTGGTAGAGTATGAGAACGTTAGAGATTAAATACTTATTTCTCACCTGCCTGTATCTTTTTATGGCAGCTTTTAACAGAGGGTTCCGTGCTAATTTGTTTACTTAGCAGACAGCCATTACTTAAGGGAGAGCGCAAATGCTTGCTCCCTCGTCGACAACACGTTGTGGTTGTTTCGGACTTTCACTTTAAATCACTGAACCAACATTGGATAAAGTTCTTGTATGTGGTGGAGTCAAGAGGTTTCTCCAGAACTATGGAAGGTTTTATTTAGGCAGTGTGCTTTTCGCTGATGTAGTCCGCCGACGCGTTTCCTTTTTCATCGGTCCACGTGTTTTACCTATTCAGACTCGGTGTATTTTCATCGTTGAATTGCAGGATTATCCTGATGTTTGCCTATGCATTTTCTACTCAGATTTTACAGTTTGAGCGACTGCTTCAGCGAATGTGGTCATGTTGAAATCAGTAATTAAAAATGTGTTTATTCGTAATAATAATCCTTTCCCACAGATAGCGATGGTATGGCTTTGTGTGGCTTGTTTATGGACACATAAGGTTTGAATATTTAGACTTGATGAATCGGTAACCATGGTAGTGTTCACAGTTTCCATGGTAACCATATGGCAATAATAGCAGGTTGGTGATATGCGATGATAAGGTAGATGTTTTGCTGTAAGTTAAGTCATGTCTTTTTTTTTTTTTTTTTTGAAACAGTTTTAATCAGTGAGTGAATTTTGGAACCCTGGCACATCACACAGCTATAGTTATTCTATAAAAAAATAAGCTGTCATTTCAAAATTGTTTACCCTATGCCTCATTTGTTTCCCTCAATCACTTAATGTAAACTGTAAAGAGGAGCAAATGGTGCAAAATCAACAGCAGTTGGTGGCAAACAAGGGCTTTTTAAATTGTGTACATTTCACCCGTACCATCTCTGTTTTAATAATACGTGAGATTTTCGAAGTCATTCAAGTCAAAACATTTCAAATTGACCCGTTAAATACTTGAATGGTCACTCATTCTGATGATTATACACTAATCTCTTCCTCAGTTTTTAATAGCAATGACATAGAATTTGTGCCTTTGTGCCTCAGATATGTAGCCTATTCAGTCAGAGATTAAAATTTTGTTTTCTTTTGGTTTTTTGTTTTTGTCACGCCCCCCCCCCCCTCAGTATTTATGCTACTTGGACATCTACCTGAAAACAAAGCTCTTCAGTTGCTTCTCCTGACCATACACCTGAAGTTCTTTTTGAGCCAACTCACAGTATTGTCCAATCAAACGTGTTCATTCCAAAACCCACCCCTGTTCTAAATGGTGCAGAGAGATTTTGGAGATGGTGTTATACATGTGAACAAGGTGCAAAGACGAGCATGCGCACATGTAGGTCCCCCCCCCTTTAATTTTATTTAAGGGCTAAAGTTTTTATTCGCTCATTCATTCTGCAGTTGAATTTGCTGCTCACGGTGACTTGAATGGTCAGCAGTGACTTTTTTTTTTTTTTTTTGGTGCCAAACAAAAAAAAAAAATCAGTATTCGCTAGTGCAGTCCTTACTCGTTGACCGTTCTGGGGTCAAATTTGCTGCTTCTCTGGACGGTAGTCCAGCTTCTCACTCGAAAGTGGATTTGGAACACTGACGTCTTTTGAGCGTTTGTTGGCTTACAAGATACCAGAATGTCTTATCTGGCTTAGTGAAGGTTTTTGTCTTGAATTTGTTTGTAAGTGAAATCAAACTATAAACACTCACGGAAACGTTTGGGATAAATGGTCTTTGGATTGTTCAGATGTCAGTTATTCAAAGGTGCAGTGTTTCCACCCCTCCCCCCCCCCCCAAAAAAAGCCTCTGTTATGGGCAATGGATGACTGGGTCATTCGTTAACATTGAACAGAGCATTTGTGTGTGTTGAAATATACATGTTTTGGGGGAAAAGGGGGGTGTTAATCAGACAGTAATATACCTAGGCATGCTGCCACAGGTCTGCTGTGAAAAAAGTGATCTTACCAGCACATTGTGGATCCATTGAATTTTCATATCGTGGCAGCGTTGATCCCCACGGTGGTCACCTCCTATGGCCGTACGTTAATGGGGAGAAACACTGGGAATGTGTGAGGTGTAAAATGAAGGATGAATTGAGGCAGAGTCGAGGATTAAGACTGTGATACATGTTAGAATTAGCACTGCATGGTTTTTAAACACTGTTCAAATGGCTGTCTCTGCTCAGCCTGGTTAGTCAGTGCACAGTTTCAGGCTAATTTCCGAAGATCTGTCCACAATGTGGCTTTTTTTTTTTTTTTTTTTTAACACACACCCACACACACACCAAGGATGCTATCTATCAAGTTCATATACACCATGTGATAATTAAGCATGTAATTTAAAACAGAAAAATAGAGATGCGATTTTGTTTTTGGTACTTATTAATGATCTAATATAAAGGGTTTATCTCCAGACCAGTTCTCGGTACCCTACAGACACATAATTTGAAATGTTTTGGAGCCCGTGATGTGGGAGCTGTTTACACAGTAATGGGAGGCAATTTTTATGATAACTTATATTTTGAGTGTTCTTGTTTAGATGAGTGCGTTTTTATGAAACCATTGCTTGTTGATGCATATATGATATGGTGTGCCTTTTGAACTAGATATCTACAGTATATAACCATTGTTTGACATGCATTCTTGGCACATATTAGCCCTCTTTATTCTTGAACAATTTTGAAACGTGTAAATGACATAGCAATTAGGAAATCAGTTTTGTCCTCAACTGTTTGTCATGTTTTATGTAAGTGAACTGCTTCAAATTGAAAATAAATCCATTCTTAAATGAAAAAAAGCCCTTGTCTTTGTTTCTTTTTACTGATAAAATACTGATTTACACTTAATTGGATCAACTAAAATGATTCTGAAATCGAGATGCCGAGTACAATGAAATTGCATCTCTATTAATGAAATATTTAACCCAATTTAAAAAAAAAAAAATGACAAAACCAGCTAAAAGGAAACGAGACAGGAGCAAAAGAGTGTAGCTCTAACGATCAGGGTTAGTCGGAGAACATCACTGTTTGTAATTAGATGTACAGAAAGCTGTATCTTCCAGGTAAGTATAGATTTGTCCATTGTTTAGGACAAGTTTGGTGTAGAAAGAGGCAAGTGTACAGTTTATAGAGAGGATCAGGTTCATGGTGGTGTTGCCAAGGTATTGTTAGCTCTTCCTTTTTGGGCCCAACGGTACGTTAAATGAGTTCATATGGGACCCATGTACTGGTGCATCTGGTGTGAATGAATTTGTGCTGATTGGTTCTGTCCTCCCCAGAGCTCCTGATTTGGTCTGACAGTCTGTTTCTCTAAGAGTGGTCAGCATCCTGTTCTTATGCATTGTCCTGCTGATAGTTTGTGGCTTTTTGTACATAGGATTCTTAAGATTGTATAGAAATTGCAAAGGGTCTCTGTGAGGTTTAGTGACATGAGAGTAAGTTCCTCTGCTCTCTTTCTGTCTCTGTCCCAGGATCACAGGCACCCCTGGGGGCAAGTTTTGGCACTCCCTTTGCCTCAGCCACTAGCTTGGGCTCAACCAGCCTTGGAGGTACTCCCTCTTTTATACTCCCCTTCATGTCTGCTTTCACTGTAATGAAGGAAACTGGATAGACTGTTACATGGAATATGTGGACAGTCTGATCTCCCATCCCGGCGTGACTGAAGGCTTGGTTTTCTATGTTTTGATGTAGTTAGACTAAGGTATATAATGTTTTTTTTCTTTTGGTGCTTTTCACATGGACTCTACTTGGTTGGATTTGCTGTGGTTCTGAGCATTAGAAAAAGCGAGGGTTCTGGACCCCACTCATATTCACAGTGTACCGTGTCTATGAAAATGAATAGTTGTATTTAGTTGGAAAGTGGAAGCAGTTCTACTCAGTTGTCTCTCTGTCTCTTGGCAGCTTTTGGTAGTGGCCCAGGGTTTGGAGGGGTAGCGACCGGTGGCTCTTCGTTTGGTTTCTCTTCTAGCAAGCCGTCCGGAGGGAGCCTGAGCGCAGGTCTGTTCAGTTCCTGTATACTCTTTAGTTACTGTGTTCAGTTACTCTCTACTCCTGAACAGGTTCCTCTCAAATCATGGACTCTTATATGACACCCCATTCCTGTAAAGTTATAAAGTTTAGGATTACAAGGAAGTAGAGAATAAATAGCTTACAGGGAAATTTAATAACATCTTAAGATGCCTACTTTATAGATCCACATATCAAGACTGATAAGACTTACTGTGTAGAGGAGGTAGATCCGGTTGCATGGCTGGGAAATAGCACCAGTAAGAATAAAATACATACAATTCAGCTGGGTACAAAAAAGAGGAGCTGTTTATCAACCAATAATATCAACATACTGATCATGTTTTCTGTCTGTTCTTTCACAGGATTTGGGAGCTCCAGCACGTCGGGTTTTAACTTCAGTAATCCAGGCATCAATGCATCTGCCGGACTCACATTCGGTGTGTCCAATACCCCTGCTGCCGGATTCGGTGCAGGAGGGCCTCTGCTGCAGCTTAAAAAGCCCCCTGCAGGGAATAAGAGGGGCAAAAGATAAAAGAAAGAAAACAACACACACACAAGTGAAGAAGAGGCAAAGGGAAAAACAACAGGCTGATTGGCAGGAGTCACTGTCTTTCTCAGATATCTATTTTTATATTTTGGTGGGAGGGATTAAGGGATATCTGTCATTAGCACATTTGAATATAATTTTTTTGTTATTTGTGTTTTTTTTGTTGTTTGTTTGTTTGTTTTTTCTTTGTCATTGTCTTGTGATAGCTTTGTTCTTGTGTACCTCAGTTTACCTATTTGCCACACTGACATTTAGCAAGTAAGAGACACTGAGCACTCAAGCTAGTATGAAGATATGATTTTGTCTGATGACCTCTGTGGCCTGCTGCCCCTGATGGATGACACGTGTTGGAGGATAACTTTTTTTTTTTTTTTTTACGATCGTAATGGACAGTTGCTTTATGTAAAGTGTGTGTGTGTGTGAGAGAGAGAATGCTTGTGCTCAGTGGATGTATGGTTTTGTCATCTCTTGCAGTATGTTCAAAGGCATGCTGATTATTCTTCACTGTCCTACAGAGCATTGTAACCCTGGTATATGTTTTTCTTCTTTAATTGAACCAACAGACTTGTGACAGCCCTCTTGGGCATGAATAGTATCTAAGCTTTTGCTTCTGTGTTTTGTCCGTTGTGTTTTCATTACCAAATAGTGAAAAAAAATCTTTTCTATACTTACTCAGACTATGTGTATACACATATTTTTTGACCTGAAAGAGTTTAATAATAAATGAAGTTAAGATATTCAAGAAAATTGTGTTGTGGGCTTGTGTATTTTATTGCACTTGGGTGTTGTTGGGGTTTTTTTTTTTGTTTGTTTGTGTAGCGTTCGCTTTAACACCGAAAAACTCTGGAAAAGCCACACATCTTTTCATAGGAGTTGTGCATAATTTGAAATATTAGATTTTTGTGCGGTGTATTTATTTCAGTGTAGACCTATGATAAGCTGAAGTCAAATTTACATTTCTCCGTTATCAACGATGAAGCGGGCATTAATTAAGTGGGCATTACCGTTTTAGCTTTGAAGGCCCTGCATAGATTGAGCGAAAGAGGTGACGGTATCGTTCCGCCTATCTTTGTCGTCTGAGAGGAAAGATGGCGCCCACACATGTACTGAGATGCTGCCAACGGGGTTTAGCCTGGATTCCGGTCATTTTTATCGCCTTAGTTGTGTGCTGGTCTTACTATGCCTATGTCGTGGAGCTGTGTATTTGTAAGTGTAATTTTTGCCACAATGACAAATTATTTTTTCATATCTCTCACTTTGACAAGGCAAGCTAGTAATGTTAGCTAGCCAAGCGGGAAGTAGGAAGTAATTGGAAAAGCCAAAGCCACTTACCTTTAATGAATATCGGACTTGCTATTTAAATTTGCTTTAGGTCTTGGGGTTTATCTCAGCAAAGACTCGTTTACCATTGAAACTACGGGGCACAAATAATCAGTTAAAACAGTTACTGGCTCGTAAACGAGTTATTGTTTTCCAAATTAACTATCCTACCAGTTTTTGATTAACGTAAGTAGTCGGTTCGTCAGATTAATCAACCAAATGCTGCTAGCTACTGTCTGGATTACCTAATTAGACATCGAAGTGAGGTCCGTTATCCACAAGTTACTATTCAGTTCAGTTTTTTTTAACAACTGGTGAGGGCGAGCCGTACCTTTTATTTAGTAACCGAACGGCAAGTCTCAAAAATGCTCTATCTAACTAGTTAACGCTGGAGTCTGTAAACACTGTGTCTCGGTTCACGTCACATCAACATTAGTTCAGGGATGGGTGACGTCTACTAACTGTAATATCGTTCGGAAATTGGGCTGGGGTCCAGGAAATATGCCAAAAATTGAATGTGACACTCGTCACCATCCAAAGCTACTGGTTTAGCTGGGCAATCAGAAATAAGAGTTCGGCAGCTTGTTTTCAAACTTCCTTGAGTAGCTATAGCCCCTGTTGTGAAACTTGTTAACGATTTACTCCTGCTGACCTGCACTTGTAGTACATATCAAGTGGCACACCCCTATCAAAGCAAAGCGGGTTTGTTTTTTGCTCATGTATCGTCTAAGTGATCCGTGGGCCACGAGTCGCCGGGCTCTGTGATTAACTGTCAGAACTGAACTGAGAATTCATAATTGGATCAGGAACACTATTTACAGCAGAGAACGTTGGGTAATCACAGCAAGAGTTTTTGTCGATATCGCAACTAATTTTTCAACTAGCCCCAGGCATTGCTTTATAGTGACTGTACCGTGTTTGACACATATGACACCCGCATTGAGTTCATTTCTTTTATTTTTCCTTCTACAGTCACAATCCTCAGTATCGGAGAAAAGGGTAAGTTTAATTCAGTTTCCTCTTTTATAACCTATTTAATTCACCATGTAATCACTCTTGATGTTATAATTGACTCATTAGTTGCAATCAGTGGCTTGTTATGTTTCTATTTTAAGAGTTATCTTGTTTTGTTTTGAATACATCAGATGTGAGATATGGTATCAGTAAACTGGAATAGATTCTGACTGCCCAAGATATATGAGTTGGTCTCTTAAATCTAAACTCTTAAGTCTCCATCTCCTTGCTGATTGTGCTGAACACATACCAGCTAGCACAAGCTTTAGTGCATTTCTAATCAAAGGCATCAGGTTTTAGAGTGATGACCTCAGTTTGCTGTCCTCCGCTCCAAATAAACTAATGTTTATTGAATATTTCTCTTGAGTGAAAAATAGCGCACTCTCTCTCTCTCTCTCTCTCTCTCTCTCTCACTTTTACTCAGTGCCAGTTTTGATTTGTAGGACAGTCTTAAAAGTATCATCTCCTTTTTCTGTCTTTTTCCAGTCGTCTACTTAGTCGTCTTTCATCTGTCTTTCATCATGTTTGTATGGTCCTACTGCAAGACCATCTTCACCAAACCAGCCAACCCCTCCAAAGAGGTAGATTCACCATCAGCACTGTACAGTTGTTTGTTACATGGTGGAGAACGAGGTTTTGAGCATGGTGGCAATGTCTCCTTTGTACTACGGTGACAACAGAAAACATGTGTGCAGAAACAGTAACATAATGATCAGTCGACAAAATGCTTGAATGAGAGCGACACTTGGAGGAATTTGCTAAAGCGTATGAAGGCAAACAGTGTTAACATGGCCCATGTGTTTTCTGTTTGTTTTTGTAATCTGTCCCACTCTCCCTCAGTTCTGTTTGGCCAAATCTGAGAAGGAGCAGTATGAGAAGGAGGAGCGTCCGGAGGCACAGCAGGAGATTCTGAAGAGAGCGGCCAGCAGTCTGCCGCTCTACACCCGCACAGGAGCCGGGGGTGAGAGCCGCTCCCCTATTCTCAGTCAAACATACATCTGTACAGGAGATACATGTCTTAGAGACCTCACACACTCTCTGAATTGTGCCCCCCCCTCATCTTCTCTGCGTTTCTACCATTTAAAACCCACCCATCATCATATCACCATCTGACTTAACCTTAGTCCTGATATTAATCAAAGTCATTGACTACTCCTCCTCAGCCATCCGCTATTGTGACCGTTGCCAGGTGATTAAACCAGACAGGTGCCATCACTGCTCCGCCTGTGACATGTGAGTTTATCCTCTCCTTTACCTTGCCATAAGCCATGCCATTTACCTTTTCCCCTTTACGCTAAATATCTGCTTTAAATACATTTTTTTTAAATGGATGAAAGCAGAGATTTTATAAACTGAAGTGTTAGTATGGTCTTTAAAATGTCACCAATAAGGTTTAAAAATTTGTCAGAATTTGGGGAATGCAGTTCTGCTACATTATTTTGACTGAAGTTAGTTAATCATCCGGAAGTGTGCTAGACATCAAAGTTTGCTCGCCCTGCTCAAATTCAGTTAGTCCTTCTAGTGTCAACTCAGCTGATTTTTCCGGTTTGCTTTTATTCGTTTTTTGTCTTTTCCCTGCTATCTTTCTCTTCAGGTGTGTGTTGAAGATGGATCACCACTGTCCATGGTAAGTAACAGACTTTACCTTTTCCTTACACTGTAACAACTGGACAGCACGGTAGAGGAAAGACTGTGTTTGTGATGAGATGTTTTTGTTTTAGGGAGGTACTGTGATTGTTTTTGTTTTGGGTTTTTGTTTTTTTTTAGATGTGTGACCTGACTCTGTATTGTTGTCTTCTTCACAGGGTGAACAACTGTGTTGGTTTCTCCAACTACAAATACTTCATCCTGTTCTTAGCCTACTCCCTGGTTTACTGTTTGTTCATCGCTGCCACTGTCCTTCAGTACTTCATCAAGTTTTGGACAGTGAGTACACAACACTGCTCAGAGTCCCGATGCCTAGTGTTTTTCATGCTTGTCTGTGAATTTTTTTTTCACTACCATACTCATACCACTGAAGGGAAAGTGTTTTTGAGACTATCGCTGTTATTTCATAGGTCTACATCACAGCTTTTGCATTTTCTTTGGCAGCTGCTAGTCAAACAGTGGTTCTTTGTCTCCCATGAAGCGGCCACCGACTCTTTCCCTCTCTGCCTGTTCCCACCTCAGCTGACACAAACTTTTTCCCTTTTCGTTCTCTTCCCCTTATGTTTTATCTCTCCATCTTTACGTTTGGGCTGACGGCCCATCTGTTTTGCTCTTATCTCACCAATCTGTTTAACCCTTTTTTTTTCTTTTTTGCCTTCCTCTTCCCATTAGCTTTAACGTCTGAAAAAACAAAAAATCTTCTGCTTTCCTGCTGTCTTCTCCTTGTGTCTAACAGTCTGTCTCTGTTTGCACTAAGCTTTGCCGGAGGAAATCGGCAGAGAATTGTCCAGAGGTAACCAGCACCGCTGATGCGTGTTTATTAGCTATTCGCGTGGGTACAGTTCATTAATGCAGAAAACAGTGTTTCGCACAGTCTTAAGCTTGAAGCTTTGTGGTAAAAGGACATGCGTCAGGTTGTCTTGAGTGATGCGGTTGGTAGAGTGACCCGTTATCTTAACCCAAACGTTGACCCGTCTCTTACAACTCTCCTCTCTCTTTGCCCTCTTCTCAGAACGACCTGCCAGACTCGCAAGCCAAATTCCATGTCTTATTTCTCTTTTTTGTGGCGGCCATGTTCTGCATCAGTATTCTGTCACTCTTCACGTACCACCTGTGGCTTGTAGGAAAGAACAGATCCACTATAGGTAATCCATGCCTCCACGCTCCCCCCTCTCTGCTCTCATCATCTGTACTTATCAAGACAACTCTGCTGTTTGAGTGGGTTAGTGGTACTCATATGTGGCTGCTCTGTCTGTCTGTCTGCCCGCCCTCGTCTGTAAACCTTCATCCAGAGGCTTTCAGGGCTCCTGTCTTTAGAAATGGCCCCGATAAAAACGGATTCTCCCTGGGCTTCTCCAAGAACATTGCCCAGGTGTTTGGAGATCAAAAGAAGTACTGGTTGCTGCCAGTCTTCACTAGGTGAGAGGCTGAGGATTGTCGATGGCTTACAGTTCACACACTGCTCCTCACACTACTAACAGACTGATGGTGTTACAGATTATGCTCTGTAAAAGTCCCTTTTTCAAAAAAAAAAAATCACTTCTATCTTCTAGCATTTGCTGTGTTGCATTAGTTGTTGATTTATGATGTGTAATTCAGATTACGTAAGCCACACTTCCTGTATTTCATTTTTTTTTTTTTTTTTAATAAGTCAAGGAGATGGGCTCACATTTCCCACACGACTTGTTAACGCTGATCCAGAGCAGCCGGCGGCTGTTCTACATCCAGAACTGAATAAAAGGTGAGTGAATTACATGTATTCTGGTCACCACAGGCTTATAATACAGCAAAAAATAACCCAGTTAGAATTTTTTTGCTTTAGGAACCATCTGTAGAAGGACAGTTTTCCTAGAAATTGCATATATTTCACAGTGATGAAGATGGAGCTGTCCAACCAAGTGCCCTCAGTGAGTCACAGAATCGTCTCCTTGACAACGACCACCATAGCAATGACGACCAGCTAACTGATGCCTTGAAATTCGGTATGTTCGTACAGTGGCACCTTGTAGGTTTTTGTGAAGGTTCTTGGAATTGAAAATCAACGTTTGCTGTTGTATTGCAGAGGAAAGTGAGACCATCACAATATCAGTGGAGAACGAGTCATAGCCTGGTGAGTCAACCAGATGTATCAAAATGGATGATGGACAGCCGTCGAATATTTGACTGATGTTGTTGTTTACCCCCCCCAAACCCCACCCCGCAGGGCCAGCTGGAACTGATGGACGGTGGATCTTCAGTGTTCCTTAGCCTTTTCACTCCCAGGTTTTGAGATTGTGTAGGAGAAACACAGCCATCAGATATGATGCCTTAAATCACTCCTTTTCAGTCAACACGACAGTCATCCCCTCAAGTACAGCCATAGTCGATATGATCACATCCTGTACTTCTCCTCGGTGGTTTCATTCAGCCACTTTCTGAATGTCGTGTGCTTGCCTCCAGAATCTTTGGCCACCTTCTTCTCCCATCCTGTCTTGTTTGCACACTATTTACTGCATAAATCCCCACATTTACTCTCATGCAGTGTAAAAAAAATAAGAAAAGAATAGCCCCGTATGCATCCACCTGCATGCTTCATCGGGCATTGATGAGATTATGATGAGATTGGTCTTCAAGTGTTGACTCAGAATTGCACTACCAATGGAAATGGCCTTCGCACCGGATGCTGCTCTTCAAGTTTGGGACTTCAGGGAGTACAAGTTGGAATTTGATCTGAAACCAATGAACAACTGATGTTTACATAATGGGGGGGGAGTGTGTGTCATCCAGGGGACATGAGCTTTAACACCTTCTACGAGAAACCCCCTTGGTCTCTAACCTTTTTCTATGGACAACTAAACAAACAAGGGTATTTCACACTCCCCGTTGTACTAGAGAACGAGCGAATTCTTTGAAGCTTCGGTGTTTGATAGACTGGAACCATCGGTGAGCTGAGTAGTCACGTGTGAACTTCAGGTCAAGGGTTTAGAACACGGAAGAGCACAAGATGGCGCATTTGCACTTTTTAAATTCATTCAGCTAAGTGTGTATGCATTAATTGACCTTTTTACTCCGATTGTTATTCACGGCTAAGAAGAAAACACAGTCGTTCTGCAACTTGTCTTAGCGGAATGTGTTCCTCTCCTCAGACTGAAAGGCTTTTTTTTTCTTTTTTTTTAAATTGGGAGAACCCTCTTTTAATTGCTTTCATAAGCTGCTCATTCTCCTGTGAGACAAAAGTAGTGTTTTTTGAGATTTTATCTTCTGTTCATTTCCACTCGTGTATTTTGCCTATGTCTAACTGTTGTTTTGTAAGAGATCCGTGTTGAATATTACACTTCAGAAGGTGGCCGCTCATTAGGACACCGTGAATTGCCAAATAAAGGGCTGAACTATCAGAGCTCTACACCTCCACTGAGTGTTTACAGTATGAGGGTAATGTCTCTTTGCTCTCACAGTATGGCTGTTGGCACCAAGGAAAACCAAATGAGACCTTTTTGTGTATGTGTTAGTGGTTTACTTACTATTGATTGGGGTCTACGCTGCTATACCTGTGTTGTCCATTAGGTGGCAGCGTTCCTCATCTTCTGAGAACGAATCAACTTGGCCTAGGCTGTGTAAACATCTCTGAGGGTGCCACTGCCATTTCTGAGCTTTTTATGTATATTTACGGTGTCAGCCATTTACTTCAGTTGCTATTAAATAATTGTACATGTAACTCAACAGATCCAAAGTTTTAGAAATATGTTTCAAAGATGCAAAAGTGAATCATTTGTTGTTTTTTTGTCTGTAAGTGAGACGTGAGTGGTAAACAGATGTAAAAAAAATTAGTGTGGAGTACTTTAACTATCGCTGACTATCGTTTTTGTTAATGCAGTGGGAGTAAGATGGTGTGATTTTTTTTTTTAGTGATGACAAAAAAAAAATCCCTGACTCATCATTTGCTTGCTCTCTGTCAAAATCATATTAATATTTGCCATATATTTAAGCCCACCTATGAACAGCAAGACAGCATGACTTGAGAGTGTCTGTGCAGGAGTAGCTCTAATTGTCTGCCAATCGAGGAAATAACCGAAGTCACGAGGTTTCTTGGAATGGCTCTGGGAAGTTCCTCGGAACGGTGTAATTCAAGATTTTGGGACGAACGTGGTCAGAATAACAAACACACTTTTTTTTTTTTTTTTTTCTTTTTGGAGCCTTTTGATCTTTACCAAAATAACTGGCAGCCACTGACGGTACTTTTACTCAGTTAACCAGCTCATACCAAACAGACCCAGCTGTTGTTTCTATGAGAATGAAAATGAAGGCTGTTTTCTTTACACCTCGAATTGTCTTGACGATTTAACACAAGTAATGGCACCTGGTTTTATGCAAAGCGGGGGAAAACTGCTGTGAGAAATGTGATCTGCGAGAAGCTTCATCGTATGCACATGGCCTTGTCATTACACATTGCGTGTATCTTGCTTGTGTCAAGAAGCATGGCACTAAACTAATGGTTATTTTTTAATGAGTTTCTATCACACAAAAAAAACAAAACAAAAACAAAACAGCCATATTTAGTTTTGGAATTACTTTTTATACTTAATTTGTAATGACATCAAATGTGATCATCAAAAAAAAAAAAAATGAAAATATGTGAAGCCATATTGACTGCTGTCAGGAGGGATTAACTTGGACCATTTTTACAGTCTTATTTTTGAAGGTTACAAAAATAAATTAAAAAAAAACAACAAAAAAGCAGGGCCCATGTTTTGCATGTACGGTATAACTTTGTTCTTTGCTAATAGTCCAAGCCTGAATTTTTTTTTTTTAATTATTATTTTTATTTTTGATGTTGTGTTTTAAAATCTATATTGATAATGTAAAAAAAAAAAAAAGAAAGAAAGAAAGAAAGAAACAATGACCTCATATTTTTCTTGTCTGATTTTTTTTTTTTTTTTGATATTTCGTGAATGAACCTACATATATTATGTTCAGAAACAACAATAAATGTTCTTATGTAAACTCTAACCCCCCTTTTGGCTTTTTATTTGTGTCCTGTCTGATATACAGCTCTCACTATGTTTATCTTTCTGAAGTGTGTGTGTGTGTGTGTGTGTGTGTGGTGCGTGGTGCTTCTGGTCGAGTAACCAGTCAGACTGAACTCTGCCCGGTTCACCGAAACTGCGGCCGTTCAACTCACACACACACACACACACACACACACACACACACATCAGTAGGATGAAATGTGCCATGCCTCCTATCCATAGCACTTCCTCAAAATAACTTAAAATCTTCTAGAGGATCACTTTAACTTTAAAATAAACACTGCACAAGCTTAAACACGTACGCTGTGCTCCTCTTAACAGATCGTGCATCCTCAAGCTGTTTTGTGCCTTTGTAATTATGCATTTAGAACGTTCACGGATCACAGAGGAAAGCATGAAAAAAGCGTTGTAGTATTTTGTTGAAGAATGGTGTCATAAGTCATTTCTGTCAATGTTTGTGCTTCTGTGAAAGGGCCATGGGTTCATGTGGACATTTTTGGGTGAATGACCTCAGTGCTGGCGATTTTTTGTGTGTGTGTGTGTGCTTTTTGTCTTTCGTTTTTTGGATCAGGATATTATTTTAAGTTGCTTTACAGAAATGGAAGCCTACATATTTCAGATCAGCTCCGTCACACATTGATAGCAGCTGCTAGTAATGTAAGTCAGGTGTTAAAACCTTAACTTGAGGGAGTTTTTTTGGTTAGTTACGGGAAGGTTTACAATAGTCCCTTGATATAAGAAATCACAAGTCTGCAACTGTCTGTGTGATGTCAGATCAGATCAGCTTTCCAATTTCTGTCACTTTCAGTCTGTATAGTTTGGTTCTTGTTCAAAAAGTCAGAAGGCAAAAAGGCTGTTTCAGTGTTTCATCCTTGAGAGGAGTTAGAGAATCAAACAAGCCTTATCAGAGTCTGGACAAGCCAAGGGCACTGTTGCATAAGTGGGAGGTGATATTTAGTGAGGATTACCTCAAGTAATGGCCTGCCCCATCGTCATTCAGAGACACTTAAATCATCTGCTATGCAGCAGTGAACATGAACAGAAAATATGAGGAGTTGACTGGAATTGATTTTCAAAACGAATTAATGCAATTTCAATACAACCACGTCCCCTTTGCTAGAATCACATGCTCTTTTCTCTGAGTGCTCTCTTTGAAAGACTGAAGGCGGCAGAGATGGCTAGGGGGCAGTGCCTCAAAGATTTGAGGCTTAAATGGATAACATTTTTCAACTCTTTGTTTATCTTTTGTTTCTTGCCGTAGATATTTATGCATAAATGTTTTCATAAGTAGTGAAGTCGTCAGCACGAACCTATGAGATTCCGTTGATATTGAGAGCAAGGAAGCTTAGTGAATAATTGGTGAATCACATGATCAACCCACTGTGATGGTTCCCATGGTAGCCTGTCGGCATGTGATGAGGAATGTATTTTTGACTGTGGGCTTTGGGCTCAACTTGCAGCTTGTATCAGCACAAATAATTCACTGGACCAAAACATCTCTAATGCTTATTTGCAATCATTCTGCACATTTGGATACAGTCAAGTGTGCGCACAGACCCGGTGTCTATATTTTCGGAGATCGTGGGGTTTATTGCGCAAAAGCAAAACCACGGTATTTATTCTACTGGAAAAAATGTTGAGGAATCCCTTATTAATCAGCATTAATCAGCTATTTATCTGCATTTCAAAGATGGTTACGCATATAAATTCATCAGTCTGTAATGAATGTGGGCGGTACTTCTCTGTCAAATATAAACCACTCACACCAATCTATCCGTCTCCTCCAGAAAGAGGTAGAGGATGAGGAGAAAGCGGCAGCTCCTCTTCGAACATATCCACAAAGTAGTTTAACCCCTTTGACTCCACTGAACTGTCGACCGTCGAAACTTCGACAGACGATTATAACTGTGGAGCTTTTGTCAGAGTCGCCTGCCATTCTCTTTTTTTCTAGGACTTTTGAAGAACATTACTCACCATGGATTTTAACGGAACAGACCCAAGTTGCAGACGGCCACCACCGCTTGCTCTCGACATCATTTTAAGTGAGTTATTTCTCATGACTGTAACCGAAGCCTGATGGGTAGTCTACTATTAGAAGACGCTGAGCATTCTAATTTGTTTTAGAAAAGGCTTGTTTGATAAAAAATGTTGTCAAAAACTGTTAATTTAATTTCAACAGATGCATGGATGAGCAGAAACATAGCGTTACTGACAAAAGTGGAATATGATTCAAATATTTTTCCCTTTAAAAAAAAAGTATGTACTATTCTCTCAAAACGAATGGATTAATTAAGCATTTACACTATTTGAGATATTCCTAAACCTTTTCTGGATAGAGCCTTTTATTTAAAATAAACTTTCACTTTTACTCTGACGGATTAACATACCAAAGAGTTCTTGACAAGCACATGAGAAAACATCTGATTTGCTCAAGGTTACTCTGACAACAATATTGCTAATGGAGAATTCAGTTTAAAAGCTACCCTTTATTAGTAATAAAGAAATTTTAAACAAATCCGCATGTTTAAATTGATGCCAGGAGATTTGCCACCTTGTTAAAAGTATTTATGTATATATGAAGTATGATGTTTGACTCAAGGCATTCATTGTTGAGAAAGACAGTGTGTAGACATGTAAACCCCAAATGTGATGATTTACCTCCAATGTACATTGAGCAAGGCACTGCAAAGTTGCTTCAGCAACATATACGCCCTGGCAGAAAAAGCAATTTATGACTCTAACTGGATGAACATGTCAACTAAATATTATGATATATTTTGATAATCTGTATCTGATCTCATCCCAACTTTGGCTACAATATAACATTATAACAAGGTAAAAAAAAAAAAAAAAAAAAAAAAAAAAAAAACCCTAAAATAACAGTTCAAAGGACAGTTTACCTTCCCTGTAGGTTCAATGAAAGACATCACAATTAAAGACAAATTTAAAGGTGAAATTACATTTTGCGTCCCTGATGAATAGGGCAGTTCCTGGACAATACAAAGAGAAGGACACATGTGTTTTCTTAATCTCCCTGAATCTCTTACTCATTTCCCAGATTTGTCCATTCTACCTTTACTTCTCGCAAGTGGAGGTAGATTTTACTGACATGAAGCCAAAAATTAGTGAAACACACATTGTTTAGGTAACCTACTCCTCCGACGTCACTCTTGTGTGAAGAGCCAACAGTCGCATATGGTAGCTATCTGTTTTCACTTAGACATTTCCAAATGTTTGGTTTCATTTAAAGTTTTGTGTGAAATCTTAGCACAGATGTGACCAGTAAACATTGTTTTCATGAATCTCTTTGGTTAGGACTGTCTTAGTCATCATGAGTAAATGCCTACACTGTGTCCAGAACGAATGATATATGGAAGCTCGCGGCTGGGAGTGGAGGGGTTTGTCAGTGATGTGTAATCGGTAATGATTGCCATACATGTATCTGACAGACTGTGGTGGGCTCTTGGTACTAAACAAATAGCATAAAGTGTGTAAAACAAAATAAAAAAGAACACTCATACATTTCAGCTTGTGGTTGTCACACATTACAAGACATTTCTTTCTTTTTCTTTTTTTTTTAAATTTAGCTTTTACTAAAACTGGTACATTTCATCACATCTTGCTTTCATCCGAGTTTAGCAGTTACTGATGGCTGAAGGTTTTCTTTTTCTTCAGATCTGGATCTGTTTGGGATAATCCTCTACTCTGTATTAACCTTCATGGCTACAGTGTCTGTGTTGATTTACATTGAGGAGTGTGTTTACATCTACAAGAAAGTAGCAGCTAACAAGAAAAGTGCCATCATCTGGGTGAATGGAGCAGCACCAGTGAGCAATTTGATTTTTATATTCATAACCATTTCTAGAAACTTCATATCAATGTAGTCTTATGAACAGTGACTCAAATCATTATACACCACCTCTTCTGCTAGTATTCAATTTATTACCATATAAGAGAACTGCTCTTGTCGTTTGATTTAGGTTATTGCAACCATGTCCTGTCTGGGCATGTGGATACCAAAGGCTACAATGTTCACAGACATGACTTCAGCCACGTAAGTGTAGCAGTCAACTTCCTTTGGTTCCTTTTAGGCTTTTGCCGATGATGTTCCAAGTGTTGTCAAATGTCAAATAAATCCTTTCGTGGGTTCAGTCAGTATTCTTTTTATCCTCTTTTCTTCATGATAAACATGATAAAACTTCTTTTGATCGTGTTGAGGCAGGAAACATGTCTTCCTGAAATAAATACACCCATGTCTTCGTGTATTTATTTTCCACGGCCACAGAAGCGTTAAGCTGCTCCGACAGGCTTTGTCGATTGTAAAAGAAGGGCTAAAACTAGCTCGTTCCTCCATCTCGCCTACATCGTCAACGCAACCAGTGATTTGATCTGTGTCTGACGTGTGTACGTGTGTGTGCACGCGCTTGTCTGCTTGTGTGCTGATGCACTGTCCCGCCCTCTGCCTTGTCTCAGGTATTTCTCCATCGTGGTCTTTAAGTTTTTGATTCTGATGATCGAAGAGTGTGGGGGCGATGAAGCATTTCTGAAGCGTTCGAAGAACAAGACATTCAGAATCAGCACTGGGCCTTGCTGCTGCTGCTGCCCCTGCCTGCCGCAGGTGCCTGTCACGAGGTAACCGGGATTCAGTCCATTCTGCCTCATGAGTTATATCCACAAAGGGATGGAGAAGCATGTTCATTTTAACAAATACTTCATGTTGCCTTTATATTTAGGTTAGCGTACTCCGCTCTAACTTAGCGGTCAGAAACAAAAGTTTGTAAGAAAACAGCAAATATCTTTCTTTGAATCTACATTTTCGACCGGTTTTTAGGTTTTGATCGTATTTGCATATGGTCAGGATGACTGCACCTGTGGTCATTCAACTTCTCTCCAGGTTTCGTTTTCTGAGGTTCATTAGTGCCATCACTTAAACCAACATCTTAGGGTCAATGCACCCTCATGTCAAACAGAGACTATCCATCCAGTTATCTCTGACAACCTTTTAATTCATACAGTAAAGCTGATACCTCATTCATGAAGTTATTTTGAAAGCCATTTGACATATATTTTTGAGGGATAGGCTCTCAATGTTTTTTTTTTTCCCCCCTAAGGCGGTCCTTGTTCATTTTGAAACTGGGGGCTTTTCAATTTGCTGTACTGAAGGTGATCTTCACCATCCTCTCCATCATCCTCTGGACCAACGGGAACTATGACGTAGCTGACGTGAGTGTAGACCCGTGTCACAACCACACTGGCATGTGTATGAAGTCATTCCTAAAACTCTGAGTCTCTGTTATATAGATGGAGATCACTGGCGCAGCTATCTGGATTAATCCATTTGTGGGAGTTCTCACGATTATTGCCCTCTGGCCTGTTGCCATCATGTTCATGCATCTGCGCAACACATTGCGGAGCTTGAAGATTATTCCCAAGTACGCAATGTATCAGGTGCGTTGGTACATCATGAGTCTATCTGTAATTAGACCCTGTCTCTCTGCTTTCTCTCCTATCATTATTATTTCTCTCTGTGCTTTCTTCTGTTACAAGAAATAGGGTTTCCTGAGGTCATGGAAATCCTGGAAAATTTTCTAGGCCCGGAGAAGTCATGGAATTCAGTAAATGCATTGAAAGTTTTGGAAAAGTCATGAAATTTGATTTTGTTATACAAGGGAGACATAGGAGATAAATGATACCTTATTGTATATTTTAATGGATTAATGCGAGTCACAAAATCCAATCATTTCCTACTCCCATTAAACAGTGTGGTAACAGAGAATAAGGGGAGAAAACACATTTTATCCAATCTTGTTTCATTCTCTGTGAAGCTTCAGTCTGAGCTCCGCCCTCCAAATCATTAACCACGTCCTCAGTAGTGTAAGTTAATAGGAAATCTAATTTTGGCCGTCAGACATCATGGTGATCAAATTGTTCTATTCCCGTGAGGCGGTCATATTCTATCGAAAACAATACTGACTAAAGCCTTGTCTGAATTTGAACATGACTGACTGTAAATGCTGGCAGTCTTAGACAGGATAAGTGATTCACTTTTCTTGGGAAGTTCTGTTTGTCCAAATTATCATTTTACTGATGTTGACGAATCCAATTTATAGCCTAGGATTCAACTCATCTCGTAGTGCCATTGGTTTGAAAATAATCTTGATTAGTTGTAGGCTGAGTAAAGATAGAGTAGCCCTACGTTATTGCTTATGCAAGATATATGGCTTCAAAGCGACCTACGCTAGTAAGTAAACCATGCATTTAGCATATTAGCAAAAAGCTTTGCTGTGACTGGGGCAGGACAGTTAGTTAGCAGCAAAACTTTGAAGTCAACGGGCAGTTGGGCACAAAATATTCACTTAGTATTATAGTAATGTTATTTAGTTTCATTGGCGCTCAGATGCCTGCTGTAACTTATGAAACATTTTAAAATGAACAAATAAAACATAATTTATATTGTAGTTTTTGCTGCTTATATCTGCCAGGGCAAGTGAAAGGTCTTGGAAAATTAATTAAAGGTCATTGAAAAATCGTGGAAAAGTTTTGAAATCTTGTCAGTGACAATGGGTACGAACCCTGAAGAAAACTATATCCCTGCTTTCCCTCAATTGTTGAAGTAGGTCAAGTCTTCTTCTTCTTTTTTTTTTATTGTGCCTTTGATGGTATTTTCCATGTTTACCCAGTTGGTGCTGGTCCTTAGCCAGCTGCAATCGGCCATCATCAACATCTTGGCCATGAACGGAACAATTGCTTGTGCTCCACCCTACTCTTCCCAGGCACGGGGTTACTGTAAGTGCATTTACGCTGTTTCCATTTACCATGAACAAACAACATCAGGCCTTTTTCAGCATTGGCCAAAATCAGTATGAACCATCAGTCACCATGTCCGTGAAGATTCTCAGTCATCCAGATCATAGTTATCCAAGAAAGGTTAAGTGGACTTGGTTGTGGATTCTTGAATCAGTTCAGTTCAGTTTATCAGGTATCTAGTACCTTGGACTTCCCACCAGTCAGTCAGAACTGAAGAAGCCTCTTGGATGAGAGGTGAAACATCTTCAAAGAATCAACAACCAAGTCCAGTTGCCTTTGACTTAACCTTTCTTGGACATCAAACACCGTCATCTCTCAGTCCACTGGCTTGTGATGTCACACTATAAAATAGCATACATTTCATTCTCTCTCTCTCTCTCTCTCTCTCTCTCTCTCTCTCTCTCTCTCACAATGCAGTAATGAGTCAGCAGCTTCTGATCTTGGAAATGTTCATCATCACGCTTGTGACTCGACTTCTGTACCGACGGCAGTATGAGCCCTTGCCTGATGGAGAGAGTGATGAAGAATCTAAGATGGTTGTGTCCTCAAATAACACAGCAAATGTGGCATGAAAGGGAAAAGCTGTGCTCTGACAGTTTGTGTATACAAAGAATTTTCTGGAAATGAGACCAGTTAGTGATGCAGGGAAACAGGATAACCTTTCCTTAACTGACTGACAATCTGGAACTTGAATGGACTTGGAATTTAATTCACTTTTTATGTGAATACTTTGAGCTGTGCCAAACACCCAGTATCAAATGTAATCTTGGACATTAAGCATATAAATGGTATTTTATTTTTTGTATTAATTCTTAGAGGGCACCATGATGGATGTCAGTTGGTTTACAAGTAATAATGACATTCCATCACACAGAAAAGTGTGAACTGGACACGAACCCATAAAAGAATGTCTTCTCTTTAACATTTAAGACAATCTCAGTGAGATGACATCTTTAGAAAGAAGCGCAACTTCCCTATCAACACAATATATACAGCAGCTAATAAAGACTGGCTGAAAATATCACTTCTGTTCCTCTTTTCCCATGCTTGTAAGTAAGGATTTGCGTCATTGTAAAAGTTGATATTTTCCTGAATTTACCATTAGCACTGTTTGTCTTTGGAGTTTCAAAGCCAAATAAAGCCGCAGTTTACTTTTATAAAACCAGGAATGCATTATTGTGTATTTTTTTGGTCAAATGGTCATGTTCTAGTCAAGAAAAAAGACATGGTCCAAGTTAAAAGAAAAAAAAAGAGATAAAAGATTTGGTTCTTGTGTACTTGTACCATACAGTATTTTAATACTGTGCGTCTTACTGTAATACGTATTCCTCACCAGGACTGCTAAACACACGTAAAACCAACGACAGAAATTTTCATTAACGGTGCTCTGTGTTTTGTTACAAGATCTGCCCATAGGTGGTTATGAGATGAACACACAGGAATTCACTAAATTTACGTAAGATTAAGAATGAATAGAAATAAAATGGATTATACTTCAGGAGTGTGCAGAATGCAGAACCTGGGCTTTTGAGGGAGCCGCTGAGCACGAGCGGAGTAAGACCCCTCGGACGAATCACTACAGGAACGTTACATTGCATCACCCCCTTGGAAAGCACTTCTAAGCCTCTCATAGCCATGCTTGTTAACAGAGGATTAAGGTCTGTACGACGTGGGATATGCTCTTGAATCAGAATATGTTTGCATGGGTCCCGGGGCCATAAAGAGCCGAGGAAACCCAATCAGATACTAAAATAGGTTAACAGTTTCACTTTCCTCTTCCTGTCTAAACCTACATAATAACGAACCTACATATCTTATAGTCCGTTCGCTACAGTATCTTTTGTTCCCTCGCTGAGTGATGACAGACTGCTCTAATTATGCGACCTTTGACACGTGTTGTCAACGTGCTGTTGAAGGCTGTTACCTGTGAAACATTCGGTATGTTCTGTACTGTTTTCCAACCAGACATACCGATAACTGGGGAAAAAAATGTTGCTCTTGAGAGACTGGCCACAAAACCAATGGCAATTCTTCTAGCTTTTGCTTCCTAGTTGCGCATAATCAACGTTAGCCAATCAAATTTCGTCGTAAGTCAGCGTTGTGTATGGTTGCACCTTTGCTTGTGTACGTGCAGCACAGTGCAACAATGTTTGAAAGGAGCCATTCTGGAAAATAATTAGTTTTAGTTTAGTTTGGTTAATGTAACAGTAACTATAAGAGTCTTAAACGCGAAGTCCCGAACAGGTAGAGAGATGTCTGTAGCAAAAGGAGTGACCTTTACGTCTGTGAAGTGAAATCATTGTTTTAAATTGACCAGCAGTTTTCATCAGGTCGTTTATTTTTCCTTTTCCCATAATGAGGTTGTTTACATTTCTCCTGAAAAGCACCACACCAAAGATCGAATATTATTCAAGATTTTCACCTTCGCCGCTGTCAATCAAACAATTTCTGGAATTTGGTAAGTAGCTAACATATATCACACAGTGCTGGACCGGGTGATTTTTGTAATGCACAATGCATTTTAGTATGACGTGCTGAATCTTTGTATCACAACACTTTTGCACCGGTCCAGTGTTGTCAGTTTGTAGGCGTTTCAGTCACATCATTAGTGATATATTGTTCAGCTGAAGCTTCGCCTATGTTTTGATTCTCGTTCAGCGTCGTGTTATTCGAATCGTGTGAGAAAAATGTATTGGATGTTGTAAGTGTATATGTAGAGAGTCGAAGAGGGCCTGTTTAGGGGAAACCAATCTGAAAACTCATTTGAAATTAAAAAAAAAATGATTAGGTCAGTCATTTTCACTGTGGACAAGGCCCACAAGTGTTTCTCCGCATCATATGAAGATTTAACCCTTCGTGGCCCGAGACCTTGACAAGGATTCCAAACGTCATGTGTGCCCCGTTCCAGACAGGGCTGTTTCCTCACTCTGTAAACAAATGCTTTGGACTCTAGTCTGGGTTTAACATGTTTAAAAACAAATATAATGCTAAGGTGACCGATCCTTTCCTATGAGCAACGAATTTCACGATTGTTTATTCTGGGACTCGACAGGATCGACATCCAACGACATGCACCCTTTCTTGAAACTGGTGTCGTGTGGGTTTTGTCAAATCACAGAATATTGCCTGCAATGAACAAATATTATGAAAGTAGAATATTTAATGATTAAAATACTCGATAAAATTCCATTTTAGGTAAAAGACTTCACATTGCATCATACAAAGTACATGGGGTGTAGTTTGGGTGGTATCAACTTAATTTGTCACTCTTTGATGCAAATTAATAATGGTCTTTTTACTAAATGAAATTTCTCACTGTTAGTCCCCTTGAATTGCTCGTGTATACACCAAGCAAACAAACGCTGATAGGGACTGTAATTATCAATCGGGGGCAACAGGAACCTAGTATTGTATGACCATATTTGGTCACTTTGATGTCTTTGTTAATATATATATAACTATAAAACAATTCCACTCTTCATCAAAGAGTGCCCATGAGCCTGTAAAACATCCCAGTATCCCTTATTGCGCTGTGTATTATTTGTGTATCGTTGTCATGCTCCAATTATATAACAGTTAGAAGCTCCTGTGAACAGTAGGTTGAAAGAACAGGGCTTTTGTTTCAGAAATGTTTTTGGAATGTTTACATATCAAACAAGCTATGTTTGATTTTGTCTGCTGAGTACTTGATGTAGCTTGGCTTCTTTACCAATGAGGTAATTAAAAATAAGTTGCATCAGAGTCAATTTCGTTGCCCTTCTCCTGCATGTAGGGAAGGTCTAAATAAATCTATGGGAAGTCCTGATTTTTAACCCTCTGGACATGTTTCTTCACACTGAAATGACTCAGTATTTGGTATTTTACATGATCTGGCCTGTGAGGCCTGTTGGGTTGTGGCAAGATATGCTCAAATAGTAGTGAACAGACACAACGTCATTCCAGTAGTCTTTTATCTCCTCCTGCCTCTTATGTTTTCCTGTCTACCCTGCTCTGCAATAACTTTGTCACAGGAAGGGACAATGCCTGCGAAAAGACCTCATACATGTTTTTGCGGAAGGAGTTGCCCGTGCGTTTGGCGAATACCATGAGAGAGGTCAATCTGTTACCCGACAAACTGCTGAGCCAACCCTCAGTCAAACTGGTGCAGAAGTGGTAAGTAATGGGAAATTAATCAAAATTTCGTCTCAGCAGTTTACCGTACCGTTTAATTCTGACTCAGGGCTTGTTCTGTCCTCAGGTACATGCAGAGTTTTCTGGAATTACTAGAGTATGAGAACAGAAGCCCTGAGGATCCACACACCCTGAATGAGTAAGTAGTTGGTCACTTCCCTCTGAACATCTGCCCAGAACAAAGGATATGGAACACTTATTGCTTTGAATTACATGGATGGATTTAGGACAAACTGCAGCACAATCTTGGACAGAGAACAAGCAGTACTGGCAGAGCATTGAAGAATGGAGCAAGCATAATGAGAGACAACAGTGCTGTCGACAAAACCAGTTCAGCTGTCCTACACAGACGAGGGCACAAAAAAGTATTTATACAACATAGTTAGGACGTGTTCAGCAGCTCTACATGACTTGAAAGGGCACATTAGAAATGACTTAGATTGTTGGATAGATAGGTTCTGGGGCAGCTTTGTAGATAGTGTAGCATAACGAAATAGGGTGAGAGGCAGTCATTTGTGTAGAGGCAGTAATCTGTTTGGTTTGCTTTTCCCGTCACACATTACATGCTTGTTTTTTCCCCTTTACGTTTTAATGATTTGAGCATCTTTAATCTTTGAACATTCTATTTTCTCAAATGTAGCTTCTTGGAAATTCTGATTGAAATACGGAACCGGCACAATGATGTTGTCCCAACCATGGCGCAGGGGGTAATCGAGTATAAGGAGAAGTTTGGCTTCGACCCGTTTGTCAGCACAAACATTCAGTACTTCCTGGACCGCTTCTACACCAACCGGATCTCTTTCCGCATGCTCATCAACCAGCATAGTAGGTCACAGGGAGATGTAGTCTAATGCACTCAAACTGACTGTTAATGTGAGTGAACGAGCAGTTTAATATGAGACTACAGTAGTTATCTAAAATGAAAACTGGTAAGATTTCAGACTTTCCATTATTGAGGAAACTCTTCTTTATGCTATTTAACTTGCATTCGGTCATAACTGTCTGCTTTTTATCATAGCTCTGCTTTTTGGAAACGACATAAACCCAGCTCATCCCAAACACATCGGCAGTATTGACCCCACGTGCAATGTTGCAGATGTGGTGAATGGTGAGCCACGACAACCTCTGACTAGAGATCCTGTTGTTCTTTTTTTTTTGTTTTCCTACAAAACATTGTCTTCATGATGGCACACTCTGTCTTGTTTTTGTTTGGGCTAACTGCTTTATCTTGTTTCCTGTTTCAGATGCTTATGAGACCGCTAAAATGCTGTGCGAACAGTACTATCTGGCTGCTCCAAAGTTGGAAGTAGAAGAATTCAACGGTACTTTTCCACGAATCCCATCAAGTAAAAATACATTTTGAAACTGTCATCTCACGTTGGTTTTACACAGTTTTTACGCCGGCCTCCCCACATAGTTATAGTACGGTTACGTGACCGCAATTTTGGGGTTGGAGAAAAGCTCTCTCTCTTTATTGTAATCAGAAAGAACACACTTCATCTAACTGCTGATTTGTATTAACTGTGCTGCTTCGTACCCTTTATCTCGTAGCAAAAGCTCCCAAGAAGCCCATCCAAGCTGTTTATGTTCCCTCTCACTTATTCCACATGCTGTTTGAGTTGTTTAAGGTAGGTGTTTCATGGCTGACTGTGTATATGCGGTGGTTCAGGGATTATACCACTCGTTAATTCTTGACATGCCCGTGCCCATTTTGCCCAAATAGTTTGGTGTGGACATGCAGGGAAGACTTTTGGTCTTTGAACAAAATGGCATTTTACGGGAAAATGAATTTTGCGTGTTAGCATAGCTCACTTCAGTCGTGGCCATACTTTCATTCTCTTCGGCTTTACTTTCATTCTCTCGGCTTTTCTGTCTTTTTTTTTTTTTTGCTTCTTTTTATAAGTCTGTGTTTTTGTATTTGTAGAATTCCATGAGGGCCACGGTGGAGCTTCATGAGGGCAGTAACGAAGGCCTTCCTCCAGTCAAGGCCAAAGTCACTCTGGGGAAGGAGGACCTGTCAATCAAGGTTAGCTGACTGACCGCAACTCTGAGTCACTCCTCATTCAGGGCCAAGCATCTTCATTAGTCCCTGGCAGAAACATGTAACACTTTGCCATGTCGACATTGTGTCAAGTTACGTTATGCAAAATGCATAGACACTCATGGGTTGTCAATTAATACTGGAAATACCACTAATAAATATCTAGTAACCAGTAAGGATTTGAGACACCCCTTGCCCTCACCCACCCCTTGGTTACACTCAAGCTCTGAACTGTTCCTAGCAGGGTATTGGACCAATAAGGAAAGGGTCCAGTTTTTAAGGAGTGAAGGACAATGTTTAGAACTGGTGACTGGGGAGGCCATTGTCATCCTCATGAAACCGCTCTTAAATCCGTTTTACACTCACTGTCTCTGCCCATGGAAACATCTCGAGAAAAGAGTGTTTGTACCACAGGATGCGCCTGGTTGGCCAAAATGGATTCATTTTCATCTGCAGCTCTTTTACCTTGGAGACCAATCACTGGACCCAGTGAAATCAGATGGCTAACAATACTGTATTAGATTCTACTCTTAACATTTGGTGATGACCAGTGTGGGTCAAAGCCAACCTAAACACATCTGGATGTAGGAAAAAAATTTTAACGCATGAGACCATATTACTTTCTACCCATTGCTCAGGTTTAGAGCTCATTTACACCAAGTTATGCAAATTGCTTATAGGCTGTGATTGCAGGCGGTTTCCCTGTGGCGGTTAAGTTCCATCGTGTTCCAGAGCTTGATGAAGCTCACAGTTTACAATTGCTGTTTAGACTGCTTCACAGAAGTGTTGGTTTAATTCTGCTGTGGTTTTGTTTCTGGAGCCATTGTTCTTTGTTTTTAGAAACAATCCTATTGAGTGTTTATTCATGTCTGTGAACTTGGTGATTGGTGATCACTCTTCCCCATTAGAGATGGGATGCAGTTTTTCTTAACTGACAAGGGTTTCCCTTGTCATATAAAACTGTTTCTTGTTATTATTTTTTTTTGTGTGTGTGTGTCTGTGTGCTTTTGCTTCTGATCCATCTGCAATTCATTGACAGTACAAAACAGGAGAAGAATCGGTCAGACATGTCACGTTACTTTGTAAAAAAAAAATCACACAATAATGTGCTGCTTGTCAAACTTTTATAACTGCGAGAGTAGCTACAAAATAAGAGGACTCAGTAGTATAGCTGCCTCTGTAATAATGGTAATTCTATTATTTCGTTCACCCTCTGTTCATATGAGTAATAATCGTGATATTACATAACGCACCTCTTCATTCGCACAGATCAGTGACCGGGGCGGAGGCGTACCACTGAGGAAGATCGATCGGCTCTTTAATTACACGTACTCCACAGCCCCCACTCCCAGCCGGGACTCCTCCCGCGTACCACTGGTAAAACCCTACCCTCACTTAGGCTTAATCACTGGCACACCCAGAGCCAACCTCAATTATGCAAACACTAACCCCCCCGTCACCACATCAGTAATGAGTTCTATAATGAATTCTTAATCTGACTCTTCAGGCAGGTTTTGGACACGGGCTGCCCATATCCAGACTATATGCGCGCTACTTTCAGGGAGACCTGAAACTCTACTCCATGGAGGGAGTAGGAACGGATGCTGTCATATACCTGAAGGTATGGTTGGCACAATGTCATAACCCATCAGGAAAACGAAGCGCGCGTATGCGCGCTAAATGACGTTTTCCTAAAACGTTAAACATTAAAGAAGAATTTTAAACGTGAAGTATTAAAGAAGAATTTTGCTACTTTCCTTTTCTTAGGCTCTCTCCAGCGAGTCATTCGAGCGCTTGCCCGTGTTTAACAAGTCCGCGTGGCGACACTACCAAGCTGGCCCTGGAGCAGACGACTGGAGCAACCCCAGCAAAGAACCGCGAGACGCCTCCAAGTACAAGGCCAAAAGATAACCATGCTCGTCTCTCCTGGGCGCCCGCCTCCATTGCACCAGAGCCCCCCTGTTCTTTTCTCTTTGGTCTAGGTTTTAGTGGCTGTTGCAAACCTGCATCAATGCCAAGTGTTCTGTGGTTGTCAGCATTCTCAGAACAAAGCTGTTGATATCCCTTTCTCGACGCAGTCATCGTGTGTCTGCTCCTTTACCCTCCTGTCTAGCATGAGACAGTGGTCACAGTGCCCCCTTGTGTTTGTTCTCCATGGAGGTTCAGAGCAGAGGGTGCAACTCTGTGCCTCCAGGAAAAAAAAAAAAAAGAAAAAAAAAAGAGGTTTGGATTCTCTAATTATAGTGCCACATAATAGGGCCCCTGTTTAACTCCCTCAAAGAGCCAGAGAAAGTGGGTTGGAGTTTCAGCTGATCGAGACAAAGAGCGCTTCATCTTCTGCTTTTGGGAGAAATCGGAGGCAATGGAGGGTCAGTCAGCTGTTGCCTTGGCTACCACAGTTTTGCAAATGAGCATAGCTAACAAAATGGAGAACTGTAGAGGTAAAGTGAGGAGAAAGGAGGAAAAAAAAAAATCTAAATGTTTCGTTTCAAGGTACAATGGGAACAAATTTCACATACAGAAAAGCACTTATATATTTATGAAGGATTCATAGTAGTAAAAACAATATTTATTTGATATGTTTGTTAATGTCAGTCTTTAAAGTGTTAAAGAACTAAGGGATATACAAATAATTAGCATATGACTGCCATTAAGGGGGAAAAAAGGGGAGATAGTTAATTGTAAGCGAGGGGTAGTGTTGGCCCATACATAAAAATGCATCCCCGTTTTAGTTAACACATCAGCAATATTGAGCTTCCTGCTACTGTATGAATGATGATTTGAAGACATGTAAACAAAGGGACCAGCAAAAAAAAAAAAAAAAGCTTCCACCATAACAGCCTTACACCTACATGACAAGACATGCTGTTTTTTTTTTCTTTTTCTTTTTCTTTTTCTTTTTTTTTTTTTTTTTGTTTGTGAAGTAAACATTTCCTCACCTTTCAGTTCAAACCCGTGGCTGCTCTGGAAAAAGACAGGGAACATGTTTGTAGCCGTATAGAAGTCAGAGATGTAACCTATTTACAGTTAAGTTTGGGCCTCTCTCTGATTGAGTTTCATGACACTTTTGGGATTGATTAGCCAGACTTGGTAGCACTGTACTGCTGTTTAACAGTGGTTATAAGTCTTTCCAAAGTTTTAGTCAGTATAGAAATATGACACCCTACACTTCTGCTGAATAGTGAAAATGAATGTCAACGGACGAAAGAGAAAACGCAGACTGTTATTCTTCTGGAACAAGATGTTTGCAAGTAATAGAGCATAACACTCCACTTGAACATGAACTTACTGTAAAGGAGATACAGAGACAGAAGGAACAGGTTCAACGCAGGTTTATACAAAATTAGGATTTTTACTATTCTGTTGCGTTGTCAGGAATGTAGAATTATTTGTAGTCTGAACAGGTTGTTACTTTTTTTTCTACTCTTTCATTTTTATAATTCATATTTTCAGCCTTTTATATGTTAAGAAGTGGATCATTAGTCACATACTCCCTACTGTGTCCCCTTTCCTAAAGGACTCTGTTTTGAAACTATACGCACAGTTTTGTTTGGTTTTGTTTGTTTTTACCTCTCAACTTCATTCCTGTAATGAAAAATGACTGCTATTTTGAGAAGTACGATACTTCATATTGTTGTTTGGTTTGGGTTTTTATTTCACTGTCGGTTTCTTGAAATGGCAATCAAGAAAGAGTCAATATTTATTGATCAGCGCAAAATCAAACCTTTGTGAGCATCCTCAGTGCATGCCGTCGTAACCCATGCGTACCGACCCTTCACACAAATCTCATGGAAGTCCTCTGGTAAAGATCAGAGAATTATTTCAACATTCAGTTCGTTTTTGTAGAAGGGAGCACTCGCTTTGGTTTTTTCGATGACATATGGAATTGAAACTGTGGCATTAGGGATTTTTGTTACTGAACAGCCTTTCGTTTGCTCATAGGGAAGATGTCAGTGTCAGTTTCAAACTTTCTCTTAATCTGAAAATCTGGTAGATTACACAATTTGTTTAGAAAACTGTGTGGGATTATATATCAATATAAATCAGATACCTGTTTTTTTTGTTTTGTTTTGTTTTGGGGTTTTTTTCGTGATTTGTAGAGATGTTTTACAAAGCACTTTGATGGCATCAGATCCTCCTGTGTCGAGAGAACTGTGCTGATGTATGCAACCCTCAGAACTGCAGAGTCACACTCAAAACACGCACACATAATCTATAATCACTCAACAGCTGAAACTAACAGTCAGTGCAGCCACCTTTGGCTTGTAGATCCTTATGGTTACTGTAGCCTTCATGGCATGTATAGCCGTGATAAGTAAATAACCTTCATTTGTGAGCGTGCTCTGTCGATGCATGGTAAATATAGGCACTGTTACTTTCAATGCCACCAGCATTAGTAGTGCTCCATCCAAACCACATTTTTGCTTTTGAGTGAACCAGCAGAAAGATGTTCTAACCTTTGTGATATCAGATCATTTCCCACTGACTAAAACCTATATTCTGTACACAGACACGAAACCCTGTAGTATCATGAAGGTGTGGTCAACCATTCCAACAACCTAACCTGCCCGTCATCTACTCAATAAAGAGATCTTCCACCAGGACTCCTGTGTGTCTGTGTGGGCGTGCACACGTGCGTATGTGAGAGAGACTGTTTCCAGACTATACAGCAGGTCATAGCGCATCTGCAAATATTATCATACAATATTAACAGCAGGTCATTCTCCGTTTTCATCGTCCGTCATTTATTTACATTTATAAGCCAAGTTGAATATTACATAAAAATAAAATCATACAAACAAACCAGAAAAACAAAACACATTCCAAAGTTTGTACAGAGTGCAAGGTTACATACAGATCATACACAACAATATTTCTACGTCAACAGGACGAGTGAGTGAAAAAGTAGTTATGTTAAAAACGATGGGGTTTATGCTGCTCTTTCATTTTACAGTGAAGTGTGTTTTTCACAGTTGTACACTGCGTCGAGTGTACTGTTGATCATAGAGAAAGTTCTAAGTTCTCTTTTGCTTTCAGAAAGTACCTTAAGATTGTTGTTGTTGTTGTTTTTTTAAGTAACGTACTCTAAAAGCCATTGGACAACTGGAACAGTCTCTCCCAGAAAGAAAATCGTCACCTAAATGCACAGAGAAAGTGACCGTCCTATTGTGGCATTAGTATACATTCAGCCACAGACACATTTTTTTTCTCACAACTTTTGAAGATTTCAGAATATGAACAAAAGGAGATGCACCTTTGATAGGACAAAGTGTTATAACCAATGAACACTAGTGTTTCTATATGGGGGTGGGGGGGGTGGGGGGGACAGCCTTTCTAAAGCTAGTCAAGAACTCCTGTGCAAGTTTGACATCTTTGAAGAGTGTTCATAAATTTGAATGGTTACAGCAACAGATAAACATGCTGTACAGAAGCTCTCTCAACTGATAGCTCTGAGTGAATCAATATGTAAATAGAAAAACAAAGCACATACATAGAAAAGTGGACGGGAAGAGGCTTTTTGTTCCATGGGCAGACTCATCCTGTCAGTCAGACCTGAGCATTAGAGGGCAGGTCCGTTTTACAGAACTCGCCTTTTCACCTTATTCCAGCTCTCTGAAACCTTTGCTCACTGCGTGAGAGAGAGAGAGAGAGTCTGCAATGGCTTCCAAGCTAACACTCTCCGTGATCCACAAAGATACGCAGCGTCCCAAATCATCCGTCCTGTCTCGCATACACACGGTTTCTATGAGGAAAGTCATTGCTGCCAGTGTATTGTGTGTGTGCGTGTGTGTTTGTGTGTTTGTGTGTGTGTGTGTGGTGGTGAGGAAAAGATGAGTGTGTGTCTGTGTGGAAGGTGCCGTCGGTGTGAATGGGTGACCGGCCCTTACTTTTCGTCTTCGTCACCTTCACTCATGCTGCTGATGGAGGCAGAGGCGCCCTTGGGAGAGGAGGGCGGCGAGGGCCTGGCGAGCGTCCACCGCGAGGGGGGCGACGGGGAGCGGGACGGGGAGAGCTCCCTCGGGGGGCTGTTGGTGGGAGAGCCGCGGGGAGAGAACGCCTGGATCATGCGGCCGCTTCGCTCCTGAAACATCTGCTTCTGATGGGGGGGGAGAGCGGGAGGCACAGGAGGAGAGACACCCAGATGAGCTCAACAAGTCAGGTGTTGTCAAAGGGAGTTAATGTTTTCTCATTTCTGCTTTGAAGTCACTCATGGCTAGAAGCTGAACTGTCACGTTTACTCCCGTCGTTTAGCCTCATTTGCATTTTAGAGGAGATAACAGCAGGCTAATGTCATTGCTCCCTAGGACATTTGAAGGCAATTCAGTTTTATCCGCGTTATGCATCTCTCCTTCATATTTAGCCATACAGCACGAGTACTGTAACTTCATTCACATGCATTTGTACTGGCCCTCCTAAAAAGACTGCCCTGTCACTCACACGTGTCTCAGACATAAGAATTCAGCATTTGGCTCCAAAAGACCACTGTTGTGCAGTCAGAGGAAGAGACAACATCAGATTATGAATGGTTTGGGACTTGGATTAATCCGGTGTTATGATGGCGAAGCACGTTACTGATCAAAGAGGGTACTAAAGTCCTGTGTGATTACAGCACACAGAAGAGCTTAAGAGAACCCAGGAGGTCCAGAACAAGGATCCTCCCAAACCCAGAGTAAAGGCTTACCCATGTTCCGTCCGGGCCAAAAAGCTCCAGAAAGTTCCCGATGAACTCGCGAGATTTCTCCTCCCACTTTTGAATGAGGTCATGGCTTTTCTCCTCAACTCTATATACAAAGTGTTTGGACTTCTCCTCCACTGTCCGCACTTTCTCCTTCATCCTGTCCACCTGATTCTGCAGACGGTATTTCTTCTCCTGCCAAATACCTCAACGTTACCATAATGTAGCATAAACGTCACACGCACTTTTTAAACATGGCTTGGCAGTTTGGGTGAAGAGAATGACGAGATTTCTGTACAATGATGAAAAATAAACCGTTAGAATTCTAAATGCTCTTTAGCTTAACTAAAGAAATATCTGAAATCCAAAAAATATCATTAAAAATATATCAAAAATCATTTAACCATTTTAGTGCAGCACAATAATGGGTCTTCATAGCACATTTAACGGCTGCCTGACTGAACGATTTTCACTGAATGATGAACAATCTCGTATACACAGAGAACATGGTTTCTGCTGCAAGACTCACCACAAACATAAGAGGCAATTTCTTTTAAATTCTTTAATCAACTCATACACATGTAAACCGCACCAAACACAAAGCAAACAAGGATTCTTACGTTGATATAGCTGACATTCAGTTCCTTGGCTGTGTAACCTCTCTGCAGATTGCGTCTTGCGTAGACGTCATAGTCTCTCACTATCCGAGTGATCAGGTCAGACGTAGAGATGCCCTCTGTTCTTTGAGTAGGCACAAACATACCTGAGACACTCACATATGTTAGACCAGGCAAGACACAAAGATCACACACACACATACATCTATTCAGCTGCGCTAAAGGACTACACCTCACCTGCCTCCTTTATGTGTTTATACACATCCTCAGAGCCCGCTGAGGAGTATGGGATATCATCATGAGCCACAAAGTCTATCTGAGAAATCAAAAACACGAGAGGTGCAATTAGAAATGAAAGTAGAAGTCCTTTTAGAGAAATATGTACATGCTTGGATTGTCCTTGGACTGACCTTGTGTTTTTCCAGAAACTCTGGGCTGAGGGTCCAGGGTGCGTCACGCACGACCTCATCTACGTATCGACAATGTCTCAGAGCCTCGTATCGCTCGTCCTCCGTCATCACCGTGAAGCCCTTGTACTTGTGGGTGAGCTCGTCACTGCACACTAAGGCAAACGCGCGCAAACACACACACACACACATACAATAACACGTCTGAGTAGGTTACCATGACCTTGAGGGAAATCATGAATAACGTAAAACTTAAAACAGAGTGAATGAAAGACTGCACGGATGAAATTACAGAGAGAACATTCATTATATGTAATTACATGTAGTAATTAGATGTACGTAATTACGTGTAAGTGTGTGTCAGTCAATGGATACGATTATATAATAGTGGAGTCTTACCTCCAACTATCAGGTAGGCATTGGGAAACAGGTTCTTAGCCTGCATTAGAGCGCGGGCATGGCCAGAGTGAAAGAGGTCGAAGATTCCATCAGCATAGACACGCACCGGTCTGTCCACTGAGAAAACAACAGCGGAAACTCTTTTAAAGCGTCTGAAATGATCTATAGCATCTTATCTGTCACGCTCACACAAACACACACAGTAATACACACGCAGACTACATCTCTTAATTTTACTCTCTCTTTTGTTTTCCACACCCGTATTCACACTCTTCCTCATACTTGTACTCACACAATTTTAGGTGTAAATAGCTTTCTTTTCCCAAAGCACATTAATATCATCTCTGCCCCTTCTGCTTTATTAGCCCTTTCTGATTCATTCTCTCCCTCATTCATACTCATCTATATCTCAGTTCTCAGACATGTATTCCAGGCTAGGCCATGGTCCTGCGGTAGATGTGAGTTTGTATTGGTTCTGTGGAGCATGAGCTGCAAACGAAGGAATCTGGGTCACAGGCTGAAAAGGGGGGAAGCCCACTTGTGTCAACGCATCGGAGCTTTTTGGGCTTCCGTCCCGGAGGTGGGCGATCCTAACCATCACACGTGAAACAAAAGAGCCTGATCTGTAGTGACCCAGCTAAGATCTCACTCTGAAAGAGGAGAGGGAATGAAACCGGAACAAAGTTGACTCGAGAGGAGGAGCGTACGAGACAGAGCGGGGGGGGCGGACTGACCAGGAGTTCCGAGTCGGGCCTGTTCCACGGTCAGTTTCTCATGGGGAGCCCGGCACTCGCAGCTTGTCTCCTTTGCAAATATAGCCGGCTCTGTGAGAGTCTGAAAGAGATGAGCAAGTGAAAAAAAAAAAAAATCCATCAAAAAGAACCTAATAGAAAGGACCTTATCACAGGTGAGTATCCTTTAAGTTATTGTCAACAGCAGAACTTCAGTATGTAACCTTGATTCAACAATGGGTAAACGACAATCACTTCAACTCTCTTAGAGATCCATCCACTTAAGCTCTCCTCAACATTATCACATATACAACAGCTTCAGTAATTCCCTAACAGTATCCCATCATGCTGTTCGGTCCATACAGTTAGAAACATTCTTTTAAAACTTTCCATCGCATAACTGCAAGGACTACCATGGATATTGATTTTAAGACAGGATGTTGGACAGGCATGTGCACACTGCATATTGATCTGCTGGCTAAAAGGCCCACTGACGATCCTGGTGTCTGATATCAGGTCACTGGACCTACAGTAGTGCATGGGATGAGGAGGCAGACACACCTACACACATATGACAGCACCAGGCGGGACCATACTCATATGTCTCTCTGCCTTGTTTATTACTGGAGACAAGAGAACAGCACAGACATAGAATACAGAAAATGCAGAGAAGTTAATGGAGTGAGGTGGAGTGGAGTGAACAGAGGGTAAAAAGCAATGCAGATATTAATCTTCTCTCTGACTTAGCATCTGTCAACAAAGAGGGAAAAAAAACAAAACCATTTTAAAAACATACATATTGAAATCGCTTACCACAAACTATTCTACAAAAATGATTTATAATAAATGTAAAGAAGTACACCCTTGTTCGCCCTTGTGTGGAGGAAGGAGAACAGCATGCAGCATTTGAGTTCACCTTCCAAATGACAATGGGGAGCTGATACTATGGTGACCATCTGTCTACAAAGGAAATGCCCAGCAAGCTCCACCTCTAGGATACCAACAGGAAACACGGTTGGTTACAAGACTTCTATTTACATTTCCATTATCACATGCATCAGTGTGTCACAATTGAAGGTTTAATATGCACACACACACGAGACAGTTATGAAAAGAGAAATCACTATGACAACAGAACAGCTCCAAAAAAAAAAAAGACCAAAATATGAATCTTCATTTCCATAGTAACAGAGACGCAGAACTGAGATGATGCTGAGGTCTCCCTTTCTCAAAATTCTACCGAAGAGGAGGAGCAGAGGACAACAGAAGGACAGCCTATAGATCAGTCAAAACAAGAACAGAGTTCACTCAGCCAGTGCAATCACTAAAGCCCCAACTCTGGCACTAACGCACGACATCTGGTGCATGCAGAGGATTAGAAGAGCTGACGGCCACGATATCTGTCTCTAGCGACACGGCACGGACACCTACACAAAGATACTCAATGAAACACATCACGTGAAACACGTCTCTTCTATGTAGCTATTGTGTCCTGAGGGGTTATAGTATGCCCGGTAGGCCTCATGCATTCTCTATACACACCCCCCCCCCCCCCCCCCCCACATACACACACAATGATAGAGAGGAACAGAAGCGAGCAGTTTCATAACAGACAGCCGGTCTGTCTCTCTTGTCTCTCGCTTTGGTCTGCACTTACACATGTTCTACTAAACACGGAGTTTAGGCTCTCTCACCGTGCGTGGCTGGGGGCAGGTGTGCTCTAGTTCCTCCATGTTTGCTGGAGGGTCCTGGGAAAGGGCCTTGGGTCCACCTGTCTCTGACTCAGCATCAGTTTGGAGCTGCTTCTCCCTGGTTGTCGATAAGGCTGCTGTCAGCTCCCACACTCCCGCTAGCCCAGCCGTGCCCCCGCCCACACACCCAATCACCCCTTTCGAGCCCCTCCCAGCTCTGTCTGCCCCTCCTTGAATGCCCTTACCTCACACTCCGAGCCCTGTCTACAGAGAGATGACGGTCAAATAGCGCTCCGCTGAACAACCATATGCCCTGCCTGGACACTCACCATAACGACAACAAAAGAGAGAGCACACCAATAGGGGCACAGACAGGTTCGTCCAATCAGAACACATGTCCTTATATCTGATTTACATGGGAGAGAATGATTGGGTGAGCGAGCTGTAGCACCATCACTGTGAGCTCACTGGTGTGCATCTCTGGATGTGCCCTAAAAGATACAGTCCTTTACATCATATTACCTAGGTTCCAACAACCTTAAAAAAGAATTACTGTCCCCCAAATAAAGAAAAAAAGGATGTTTTAGAGAGAGAGAGAGAGAGAGAGAGAGAGAGAGAGAGAGAACAGGAAAAACTTTTGGTTTTATATAAAGCTAAAGATACAGACCATTTCTCTCCCTGTTCTGCTTCTCCAAATTACAGCAATTGTGAGGCTAAAGAATGCTCCTAATAACTGGTTTCAGTTGTCGCTGGTGATTGGTGGATGGAAAAACAGCTGAGAGGGGAGGATGTGTCCTGTAATGAATTTGCTCTCTGCTGCTTTCACACTGTACAAAGGAGCTGAGAACTAGGCATACATGTTAATCAGTCTTCTCAGTAAAATGAGCCCCAAGTCTCTACAGAGGTGATATATGACTTCTCTCTTTTTTTTCAGACCACTCACTGCTGTACTTTTTTGCAACATCTATATACAAATTGCATATCTACAGACAACTAAATTTCTTTTTCAAATGTTTGTATAACATTGATAACACGCAGTTCATATGTTAGGAGATTAAAAAGAATTTCCGAAACCACCTAAAACACTCCAAACACAAAATACATAAACACATGGTGACAGCAAACTCCTTCCCAACACGATATATAAATCATAAATGATTTTACAGAATGACAATTCTATGATTCCTCCTACATATCAGCCTGGGACATTTCAACTTTAATTTTAAATATATCTGAAGAAACATCATGAATTACATAAATTATACCTCGCATATATTTTGCTCACTTTAGGTCATGCTAAATATATCCCTGACACTTAGCAGTTTTGGAGTTACTTACTCGCTGTGATTCTTCTCTGTGTAGTAGTTCACTTGAGTCTAAATTGCTGTTTCCTTTGCGTTTTCTCCCAACCATGCTGCGATATGACGATGATGGTGATTCAAAGCTTTCACTTTTGTGCATGCGTGTGCAAGTTCTACATAGAAAACAATGAGTTGTGGGTAAAACAGTTTTCTGCCACGAGATTCATCACAAATAAATTGTAATTCACATGACAGCAGATTGAGCAAAATGCAAACAGACATTTGTTTAATGTGATAACTCGAAACGCACATACCTAACTGTGCCAAGTGATTGTTGCGGCGTATAACGGTCCTCAGTTAAACGCCGCCTGAGGTTAATGGGAGCCAGTCTGCGTGAGCAACCTGTCAAATTATTGCCTGAATTTAAGGACAAGCCTAAGTAAAGTTAATGTTTCGCCAGAGCGCCACCCAGTTGGAAGCAAATGATACCCAGCCCTGAACTGGAGTAGAGTTTAGAACAATTATCTTTTGTACAGACAAAAGCATCCCACTGGGTGGTTATGACAATAGGTTGATTGTTCTTATGCTTATTAACCGCACTTCAACAGAGAACATGTTTCTACTAAGAGAAAACCTCATTAGCAAGTTTGATTTACTCTGTTAAGAACAAATTATTTCAGTTTGAAAATTAAAGAAGGTAATGTTCACAAATGCATCATGTTAATATATCTATATCTAGTACAATATAGTTTGTATTCTGTGTGGAACTGTATCGTTCCACAACTATGCACCTTTGCTGTCACTTTCTGGCTTCAAATACGGTACAACAGCGCCACTCTGCGTATTCGTATTTCCAAGCAGTCCACACTAAACTGAAGTTTTAATTGGTTGTCGATTTCTTACGACATTTCCGTGATACGAGTTTCCCCGGGCAGCAAGTTTGGCGCGGAATTTGTTGTTTTGGCTCGAGAATTGTTGCAGTGTCTACAGTAACGTTAAAATGGCTCCCGTGTCAAATCCAGAAAAAGAAATTGATACGTCAGAACATGGTACGTATTTGTAATGCATCAGTGGTAACATCTAAATATTACCAGTCTTGATATTTTGTTAATTTAGCGGGCTAGCCTGCTCAAGTAGACCTGTAAGTACATTGGCACACAGCTTAATGGCTAATGAAGAGTTAGCAGTTCCAAAGATGAAAGAGGACATTGACGGTAATTAGATGTTAGTTATTTTTTCATATGTTTACATGATGCTGTAACATACATTATTATTTAATACGCGTAATGGTATCTTAATTTTAGTCTGTTAGCCACAGATATTGCTAGAATCATACAAGCCGGACAAAGTCAAGTGTGTGAGTTGCAAGTTAGCGGTATTCAGTTAAAGAGCAGTCCTCGCAAAATCAAAGCTCAGTTTCCTTACGGAATGCAATGGTACATCCTTGCTTCGACTTTTGTTAAAGTAGCGTCAACATTCGGCCACAGATCCTCTGGGGTGCCATCTGTCAGATGTTCTTTGAGAGACACCTATTGACTTTTCATCTCCAAATTGATTACGGGATGTTTTCGTGTCATAGATGGGGATGACGCGTGTGGCATCGCTGTATCACGCTCCAGGCGAGAGAGAAAGGACAAAACCGGACGAAAATCGGCCTTGGAGCAGCTTAAGAGAGCCAAAAGGGGAGAGAAACTTAAGTATGAGGTGAGCAGTCCTTTAACGTAACATTAATCTCTGCTGGCATATGTTCAAGATAAGAAACCTCTGCACTAGGGTGGAGCAATGCTGATCTTGGAGAGTAGGGTGTATAAACCTTTGCTCTAACCTTACACCAACACATCTCATTTAGCCGTTCTAAACCCGCAAGACTCCAGATTTGATCTTGGTAGATGTGTGTACCTTCCAGCGGTGTTTTACACTGTGCTGCTCTTAGGTGGATGAAGTGACCAGTGTGTATGAGGAAGTGGATGAAGAGCAGTACTCTCGCATCGTCCGTGAGAGGCAGGACGACGACTGGATCATTGACGATGGTATGTTGTTGAACTTTTCTCAAGGTCACCTGGATCTATGTGCTTCCAATGACAAAACATGCTTGTCTGCGTTATTTTGGCATTGATACACCTGATATTTGTGGTTTACAAATCCCTTCTTTTGCCTGTTCTTTTCAGATGGGACAGGTTACGTGGAGGATGGAAGGGAGATCTTTGATGAAGACCTTCAAGATGATGCTTTGGGCAAAGGCTCTAAAAGTAAGCAGGCATTAACGGTTATTGAAGATTTGAAGTATTGCAGTGTTTAGTCGATCTTTTTGTTTAAGGACTGTATGCAAGTTTCTCTCTTCTTCCTGGTCTTGACCAGGTAAAACAGGTGGTAAGGGAGGAGATTCGAAAGACAAGAAGAACGTGAAGAAAGTGGCAGTTTCAAAGCCCAACAGCATCAAGAACATGTTCATGAACAGCAATGTTAAGAAACCTGTTGAGGTCAGTGCCCTGTCTCGCTAAATACTTTCATTTTCCCCCTGTGATTTTCTTGTGATTGATTTACTTTAAGAACATTTTAATGCACTTAAATGATCTAAACATAACTCATAGCAATCTTTTTAGTTAATATCCGTCAATTTGTTGACACGTCTGTTGTGCTTGTAATCGTATGAGCTCTTAACTTTTGCCTTGTTTGGCCTGAAAATGTCTTCTAATATTATTATTATTACAGTCTCATTTAACAGAGAAAGAATTGATTCTGTGCAATGTTCTCATATCCTCTTTCTTTTTGATTTTTATTTTGGCTGAACTGTAGAAAGATGTGGATCTCTCCAAAGATGACCTCCTGGGGGACATTCTGCAGGATCTGCACTCCGATGTGAGTTTCCTTCCTTTTTTTTTTTCTTTTTTTTGACATGTCTCCTCTCTGTTATACTGCAGTGCTGATCTTGTTGTCACATGGTCATCAGTGTTATAGTTCTGACAGGTACCGGGGTTTTTTTTTTTCCTCATCCTAACAGAAACTAGTGGTACCCATGCCTCCTCCGGTCGTCACACTGAAGAAGAAGAAGGCCCCGGGATCCCCCCTGAACCCCTTCTCCATCAAACCTCCAGTGGTAAAAGTAAGAGCTCTCCTTGTTTCAGGGAAAGTTTAGAACTAGTTGCATTAGTTCTTTTGTTGACAGTTTTTTTATTTTTTTATTATTATATGTTCATTTTTGGAGACTGACTTTTGAGATGTGTTGTTGTGTTTGTCGTAGGATTCACCTCCAACGCCAACAACCAAGTTGAAGTCAGTGAATTCGGCAACGCGACCACCCCCAGAGAACTCCTCACCCAGGCTAGCAGCCCCTTCTCCACCCTCGAAAGCTGCTCCGACCGTGCAGAGCAAGAGAGTGAAGGTGGAGGAGCCAGAGGAAGGCAAGTACCCTTACAGAAGCCTGGTCACTCACTGTGTAGTACCTCACTCTGGAAACCTCACAATCTGCTCTTGTGTGTGTGTGTGTGTGTGTGTGTGGGTTTTTTTTTCTCTTCTGTTGTGCATTGGTTGTGACGCAGAGCATTGAATGTAGATGTTTATTTATGTTTTTGTTTAGTTGATGAGGAGGTACAGTTTGATGACATGGACTTTGATGAGCCCATGGAGTTGGGAGCTGAAGAGCAGGACGTACCTGTGAAAGTGGAGGAGGAACCAAAGCCAAAGGCCACCGTTAAAATAGAACCAAAGACAGAACCTCAGGACGAGCTGCTCATGTGAGGTTCACAGCACACTCCTCTATGCAAACTGTCAAAGAGTAAAACTGTGTGTGTGTATTAAAGAGGAGATTCTGTATCATGAGTAAGACACACCCTGTTTAATTTTAACAACGTGGTTCTGTTGGCTGACGTTCTCCTTTGTCTCTTTCTCCAGATCGGGTATGGCTGGAGGCTCATGCTGGGAGAAGATGGAGGAGGGCGGTGAGGCCAGCGACGTTCCTGCGGAGGTGCAGGTGGACACCAGCCGTCTTCCACTGGTGGAGGGGCCAGATGGAGAAATGGTCTTCCGTTTCTATTGGCTGGATGCCTTTGAGGATCAGTATAGCCAGCCTGGTGAGGCTCTGTGCCGTTTCACTGTCATTACAACTGATTAAGCAGTTTTAACAGCGAATCAGTATTGATTCATTGGGTTTTTGGTCGTACTAATTTAGTAGATGATTGTCCTGAAGCTGTCTGGTCTGTCCTGCAGGTGTTGTTTATCTGTTTGGAAAGGTGTGGATTGAGTCTGCCAAGGCCTATGTGAGCTGTTGTGTGGCTGTAAAAAACATTGAAAGGACCATGTATTTTCTACCCCGTGAGCATGTGAGTTCTCTCTCATAGGACACATCCAGCATATTTTACCTTAGAGCCAACTCTTGTACTGAGTCGATTTTTATTTTTGACGGACAGAGAGTGAACCTCGCCACTGGTGAAGAGACAGACGTCCCGGTAGGAATGATGGATGTGTATCAGGAATTCAACAGCCTCTCTGAAAAATTCAAAATCATGAAGTTTAAGTCCAAGGTAGGTGCTTGTAACGTCTTTTAATACCAGTACAACTGACAAAGTCTCCACTACTGAGTTTATAAATAACAGTAACACGAATCCTAAACTGATACTTCTGCCCCCCCGCCCCCAACAGAAAGTAGAGAAGAACTACGCCTTTGAGATCCCAGACGTGCCTTCGCAGTGCGAGTACCTTGAAGTGAGATACTCTGTGAGTGTGTGACCTTAATTAAGGAGACCTGGTGGGATGTGACATTACTTAAGAGAGAATTAATTAACTGGTCATTATCTCTGTGAATGATTGTGTCTGTAACTGGTTTAATCGTGTAGGCTGAATTGCCCCAGCTGTCCTCTGACCTCAAGGGCGCTACATTCTCCCATGTCTTTGGCACAAACACCTCCAGTCTAGAGCACTTTCTCCTACAGAGGAAGATTCGCGGACCATGCTGGCTTGACATTAAGTCTCCCCGTGAGTGAAAAGCTAATCCACACAGTTATACTACACACCTTGCCACTGACTGGCCTCTCACCAGTGTATAGTGTTCTAATGGGCTTAAGTGTAATGACATGTACTATAGTGTGAAGATACCAATATTGTATCCAATAGGGATATTTTTTTGAGTCTTTGTCCCGGTTAATCTTCCAGAGCTAAGCAGTCAGCCAATGAGTTGGAGTAAGGTTGAGGCCATTGCCGTGAAGAGTGAACTGATCACTGTGGTTAAAGACCTGTCCCCTCCTCCGCTGGTCGTCATGTCCATCAGCCTGAAAACCGTACAGAACCCAAAGACTCATCAGAATGAGGTCAGCCAGCATCATACACTCTTCACCAGGGAATTTACTCTCTCTGGTTTTTTACTAGTGTAGAAAAGGACTCTTATTGGATATCATCCTATGTCTTTTATCTCCAGATTGTGTCTCTAGCTGCTCTCATCCATCACAAGTTCCCACTGGACAAAGCACCACCTCGGCCTCCTTATCAGACCCATTTCTGTGGTGAGTGACCCACATTTGGCCAGTCTATAGATTTTGTGTTTCTGTTTCACAGGCTCATCGCTCACAGCAAACTGTAAATTAGTCGTCACTGTGATAAAATACGATAACAGTTCACACCAATTTTGGAATTCTCAGTTGTTTTGTCCATTTTGGACACTAATCACCCCTTTAAAATCAGTTGTCTGTTTCCTAACGTGGTACTGATGTTCTCGACTAAGTTGTTCTAACTGTGTGTTACAGTGGTGAGTAAACCCAGCGATTGCATCTTCCCCTACGACTTTAAGGAAGCGGTGAGAAAGAAGGTGAGTATTAATGTGCACTGCTTCACATCTCAAAACTCGGAGGCTGGAAGAATTTTTTTGTTCCCTTTGTATGAGAGAGGGGTTTAAAACCATTTAAAAACTGGTCTTTTCCTCTCTCTCTTTGTCAGAATGGGATAGTGGAGATTGCAGCCACAGAACGTACACTTTTGGGGTTTTTCCTGGCTAAAATGCACAAGATCGATCCAGACGTTTTGGTGGTGAGTGGAATCGTCCTGTTGAAAAAAATCACATCAGATAAGAACTTAATAAGAACTGGTTAGAATTGTAAAATTCCCGTTATAGCCGAGTACCTCTCCATCTGCTTTTTTTTTTTTTTTCCCCACCATCTTTCCGTTCTCAAGGGTCACGACATCTTTGGCTTTGACCTGGAAGTACTTCTGCAGAGGATCAACGTATGCAAAGTGCCTCATTGGTCCAAGATCGGCCGTCTCCGGCGGGCCAACATGCCTAAACTGGGGGTTAGAGAAATTGTCCTCTGAAATGACAATAGCTTATTTAATTTGTCACTGGCTGAACTTGTCAAACCTCTCACTGCTTTACGCTGTGCAATTATTCCCTCGTATCTGTGTGTGTGTGTGATTTAGGGCCGTAGTGGCTTCGCTGAAAAGAGCGCTACTTGCGGCAGGCTGGTGTGTGATGTGGAGATCTCGGCCAAAGAGCTGATCCGCTGTAAGAGTTATCACCTGACTGAGCTGGTAGCTCAGGTGCTGAAGGTTGAGAGAACTGTGGTGCCCTCAGAAAACATCAGGAACTTTTACAGGTCAGTCTCCAGTCCCCCAGTGAGCAGCTTTACTCAGGCTCAGGCTGCAAGAACCACTCGACAGAATGTTCTCATTCTCAACCAGTGCTAACAAGCCCATTGTAACATGTAGGGTTTCTGTGCCTCGCCTAACAGCAGTGTGTTTCTCGCTCTGTTTGTATTAACCTGGCTGAGTCAGTGCACTCTGATTACTAATACTTTGCTTTTTTTTTTTTAATGTGAAGAAACGATTGTCAGGAGATTAAAATTTTAAAAAAGGCTCTCTCTCTCAGTGACTCTCCTCACCTGCTCTACCTGTTGGAGCTCACCTGGATGGACGCTAAACTCATTCTGCAGATCATGTGTGAGCTCAATGTGTTACCACTGGCCCTACAGATCACCACCATCGCTGGAAACATCATGGTGAGTTTCTTAGGTTCTTGCTTCTCCTCTCAAACTCCAGCTTAAAAAAATAAGGCAGTATGCTCGGTCCTGTTAGAGGAAAACGATCGTTCCATCTCAAGGCCACCGGTTCAGATTCTCACTTTCACCCCGTTCTCCCGTGTCCTCGCCGCCTTCTCTCCTTCAGTCACGCACCCTGATGGGCGGACGCTCTGAGAGGAACGAGTATCTGCTGCTCCACGCCTTCCATGAAAAGAACTACATCGTTCCAGACAAACACTTTTTCAAGAAACCTCAACACGACCCGGTACGACTTCCCTTTCGGTCTAAGCATCAACCTGTCGGCCCTACGTCGTTCAGTCTGTCTCATGCGTAGGACTCATACAGTGTTTACCGTTGATGGTAATGTTTGTTTGTTTTTTTTTTCTCTGATTTCTGCTAAAGGTTGATGATGAGGATGTGGATGCTGGGAAAGGCAAATCTGGTAAAGTGAAGAAGAAGGCAGCGTACGCGGGAGGCCTGGTGTTGGATCCCAAAGTCGGTAAGTCAGCGGTGGACTCTGGCCCGCGCTGCTTATGCCTGTGTTGGTTTTGGGAGTGCGCGTGTACTCAGAGCTGCGTACTGTCTCCGCCTCTCAGGTTTCTACGACAGGTTCATCCTGCTTCTGGACTTCAACAGTCTGTACCCCTCCATCATTCAGGAGTTCAACATATGCTTCACCACTGTTCAGAGAGAGGCCTCTGGTTCACGCAAGAAGACCGAGGTGAGCATGGACATGCAATCCAAATAATGGGTAATAATTATCGGATCATAGACAACTTTAATGCTGAAGAGTGGTAAATCTTATTTGTTCTTGAGCATATTCAAACATTTTATGCCAAACTGACAGAGCGAAGCTGTGTGGTTAGTTGTGTTAAGTCTGATTTTGATGGTTGGCATGGTAACAGGAGGACGATCCTGATGAGGTTCCAGAACTTCCGGACCCAGACCTGGAGATGGGTATTCTTCCCAAAGAGATCCGTAAACTGGTGGAGCGCCGTAGACAAGTCAAACAGCTGATGAAGCAGCCTGACCTTAATCCTGACCTCTACCTGCAGGTAAAGAGAGTGGATGATTAAACATTTATAGATTTCCCAAAGCGGCTTTGGATTTGCACTTAGTCTTAATGTCATGCCTTTTAAATTGAATTAACAAGTATACGGGTTTATTTTCATTTTTTTCCTCCCCATAATATTCCTTAGAGAACTTTTTTTTTTCATCTCCCTGATAGCCCAGTCCATATATACTTTATCGCTTTTGACTATTTCCTGTTACTCATAATATTCCACTGGAAATGATAAAGGACGTTTCTAAGGGTACTTTCACATCTGATTTATTTCCAGAGTTTTTCCAAGTTTTGTTGCATTTACCCACTAAATTCAGTTTGTTCTGCCTCATATGACAGCAGAATCTCACCTCTGAACCCTGGTCTGCTGAAAAAGGGGTGATCTCTGAGGGGTTCTACTTGTTTCACGTGAAACTGCTCCGACGTTGAGCACAGAAGCTTTGAATGGATACTTTACTCCTCTTTTGCAGTATGACATCAGACAGAAGGCCCTTAAACTGACAGCTAACAGCATGTATGGATGTCTGGGATTCTCCTACAGTCGATTCTACGCCAAGCCGCTGGCCGCACTGGTCACCCATAAGGGCAGAGAGGTGCATCTAACACACACATACACACACACACACACGTACACTCCAAAGCCAGATAGTTAGATAACAGATAGCTAATAAAATATGTTGATGTCAAACAACCCCTGGGTAACTGAAGTCCCATGCCCAGTGTATACAGGCAGCCAGAAGAGGGCACACAAAACCCAGTTACACTGATTGTACGTCTGTCACGTCTATCCAAAGCCTTAGCCTTTGGTCTCTGGCTTTAATGTCTCTCAACCCTGAATGAAACGAATGGGTTTTTTTCTTTCTTTCCCCTCCTTTTCCTGTCTGGTCGTGAACCATCTCAATGGGGCTCGTTTTTTTTTTGTCTTCCATCGCCATAACGCAGACCTGTAAGCTTGATTGCTGCCTTTCCACTTTTGTCTTTAACGAGAACGGATTTTTTTTTTTTTCCTCCCAAAGCTGCCGTTACATAAACCGCTACACCTTCGAGCCCAGTTAATCACCCTGTCTTTTATTGCAACAATGCAGCTCACCGACGCGTGATATTATCGCGCTCGTAGGGAGCCATTTAATTATGATCCCTTTGCATTGGACCCCGCGTTCTGCATGCGGGTCACAGTTCGTTCCACGCGTCTCGAGCCTGCCAAGAGCTAACCGCCTCTTTCGCACACGCTCGCACACATGGCAATCAACCCCCCCCCCCCCTCCCCTCCACCTCCCAGACACATTCACATTACAGTAAACTAGTATTTCCATAACTGGGCTTCACATAATAGAGAGATCGGTGATCTGCCCAGTACAGAGCCACTTCACTCCAGTCTGCAAAAAGCTAATACATAGTTCTTTAAATCATGGAAACCTGCCTAACTCCATAAGGCAAATTACCCTAATTACTCTTATTATGATACGCAGTCGCCACGGAAAACCACTGCTGCAGCAGACAGCTAAACCCTGTCTCTCTGTGTGCTGATTTGAAACACTCGTTCACAGCCCAGGGCCTGTGTACTATTTGCTCGTTGTTCGGTGTCATAATTTGAATCATCACATGCGAGGTCGCCATTTATACTTTGATTTAGTGACTTTATTTATAAGTGCTAGCCACGTATATATGCCGCCCTCTCAGAATTCTTTGGTGGCACGGATATCATGTTTGCCGCGGTGTAAAGATCCTCGATTTGGACCCTTAAGTGAATCCCCCCACCCCCTCCTCCTTCTACGCCTCTCGTCTTTCCCGCACCCTTCTCCGCCGACCGGCCTAACGGCTCCGGGTAAGAAGATCCATCCCGGGGCCCCCGCTGACTTCTCGGTCCAGGCTTACGTGATGCTTGACAGGGGTTTTTGCGAGAGGGGAATGAGGGCCGTTTGGCATCGCGCTCCAAGGACTAGAGGGTCAGAGCTTCACTTGCCAAAGCAAACGCGTCTAAGTTGAGGAGGGCAAAAGGTCAAAGAGACAGTTTCCCGGTAGCTTCCGCGTATATTCGGGAGTCAGTCGAGCGGAATGATGACCATGGAAGCCATCTCTAATTTGCCAATTTAGTTTTACGATTGCCTAGCCCCCGGGTTCCGTCAATCAGACGTTCCCCGTTGACGCAGCCTCGATGATAGATAGTTGACCATTGGGTTTCATTGTTCTGGGCCGGAGGTGTGAACCTAGAGAGCCGACAGGCCATTTTATTAATAGAACAACATAATGGCTTCTCAGAAGCTGACTTAACACTAAGCAGCCAGTAGGGTGTAAATTAGGTCAGAGGGGATAGGAAAAACGAGAACCGACCCGGAGGTGGCGTCTGCCGCGGAAAGGGTTAAATTGTACCTGTTTCACTCTGGGCCCGTGACAATGGACTGGGAGTGGTGTCTGCAGGCACTACATTACCTGAACACTTGTCACTTGTAGTCGAGCATCAGGGGAGCTTGACCTTTTAGCATAATAGTTGTGGCTTTCTAGCTATCTGGAAAACCACAGCTATTTTTATATCCTCTGTTTATCCCCCCAGTTAGTGATAAAAATGTGCCAAGTACTGTGACAGTGTACTGAACTGAATAGAGCACTATGACAGTGTACTGAACTGAATAGAGCACTATGACAGTGTACTGAACTGAATAGAGTACTATGACAGTGTACTGAACTGAATAGAGCACTATGACAGTGTACTGAACTGAATAGAGATCTAGGCAAGTCATTCTCTTCTGAGTTGTTGAGGAAACATGTTATAGGGTTCACTGCCTCTAGCATGTTTGCCATCCACTGATATACATTTACTGACCGTTCTGGTTAGATGAAAACTAAACAGGTGAGAAGAACATGTATTTTAGGTAATTTGAATGTGCTCGTGTGTTTTTGTTATCACTGCGTCATTTACAGAGAATTCTTATTATATTTTCAGTTATTCTGTGACTCTTGGTCCTGATATTAGCGTTTCCGCCGGCGCAGGGGAGAGCAGTTTGGTCCGTTTGTCTTTAAGACGAGCTGGGAAATCCCCTCAGTGAGGCTGCCAGCGGAGTGCTGCTACAGTTTAGCCTTTAACCAGCGCAAGCAGAGAGCCACTGAATGCACTTTGACCTTTGTGGAGAAACATTTGTTCTGGTGCGGGCCCTGCGCCGCTCTGGTATGTGAAGTATGATGTGGAATAGGGAGCTAATGTTACATACTGGGGTGTCTGCCTTGATTGATGTTCCTGAATTTTTATTTTGGGCCCTTTGTGTGGAAGCCAGTGTGAAGTGCTGTACTTCAGCTGTGGAGCAGTAGAATGGAGATGGGGGGGTGGCGTAATCGAGTGATGTTTATGACTTCTGTTGTCTTTGGGGGTGCTGATGGTTCTGGAACGTTAGTGAGCTTGACCCTTGACCTCGCCCCGCCGTCAGCCGTAGCCTCCTCTGCCCGCCTCGTGGGTGTTAAGGGAGAGAATAAAACAAAAGCCATTATGCTGTCACGGAGTCCCTGTCATTGTGCTGAAAAAGAAGAGACAAGTGATACCTGCGGCTGTCGGTTAACTGAGATGAGTAAAGGGGAGGGGGCGGGTGGGGGTGTTCTTTTTTCTTTCTTTCTTTTTTTTTTTTTTTTTAAGGGGAGGAACGGAGACTTGATCCGGGTAAACACTGTCCCTCGACCGTACGCTCTCTCGTTCTGTACCCACAGTTGTCAGAATCACAAAGGTCATTTTTAACCTTCCTGGAATAAGACGTAAGTACCCCCCCGCCTCCCCCTCCGTAGTCATTGTTTCACGCACTGTTTGACCCTCTGCCCTTAGATGAGGGATTTGCTCCTGATACTCGCTGGACTTAACAAATAGTCACGGGGGAGCGGGAGGGGGGGAATATTTTTGGATTTGATCGTTAGCTCGTTTTGTCCAGCGGCGGAAAGCTTTCGGTTACTTTCACAGGTTAGAGCTCGCCGCCTTTTTTATTTTAGCGTCTCCTTACCGAGGTATCGGCGTGAATAAATTTCCCCCTTAAAACTACAGAGAAAGGCTTTTAAAGAGCCTCCTCAGGATCCGGTACACCGTGATCGCAGAACAAATACAAAACTTTCCATACAGAGATGATTTCATTCATCGGCTTTAATTCATTTCTGGTTCCTAATCAGCGACGGCCTGGGGAAGCCTGTCGGCGTATTAATGAAATGCACTTACAGGCAGGGACTCTGAATTATAACACAAGGGACTCTAAATGTGTCTGTAAGCCTCTTTTCACTTTAAAAAAAAAAAAAAAAAGGTGACCCAGCTCAGTTAACTGTGTGACATAAGGAAAGAATACGATAACTCAATCGCCAGAGGGCAGGTTGAAATCTGTGCCATTGTATTAATGAGGCATGCTGATTTAGGTTGACTTTCCAAAGTGGGAACTGAACGGTGTAGTATGAGAAACAGAACTCTGATACTAATCTTTACTTTCCTTTATTGTGAAGAAGCGGAGAAGGATCTCGTTTCCCAGCGTGTGTTGAGGTGTAACTTTCTTTTGTGTGTGTAATGGGCCTTATTAGGGGTGTAAACGGAGGCAGGGTGCGGCAGAACCTGCGGGGAATACTCAACCACAGAATGTTAATGGTTATTAGAGAAGAGATTAGGAGTTATTCACATGGTGGTGTGTGCGTGCGCGTGCAAGCGCGTGCTCTCTGGTAACTTTGAGAGAGGATGGAAACAGAAGTTAGCATCCTTAGAGTCATAGAGTTTCTTCGAACATACGTACGCATGCTTGTAAGGCCCGAGGTCGGGAACAGATTGCGACAATAGAACGCGTACACGCCGGCTCATCAGAAGGTATTTAGAGAGAATGCTGAGCTTTATTGTGTGGTATTTGGAGTCGGGTGCAGGTTTAGGAGCGCTGCAGCTTCATGCCTGACGTGCCTGTTGCCCTGCTGAAGTGATTTCTGGCGGTTGTATTAAATAAGAGAGAGGATTTGCAGGGATATTTTTCCCCCCCAATAGAGTTTTGCCTTCATGAGACCAGCGCTCTGGAACGCGCTATGACAAGATCTCATCCAACAAAGGACGAGAGAGAGAGAGAGATAGACATATCTCTGATACTTATACATTAACGAGCGGCCCGGGAACATAGGGCGTGTTTGCACCGGTACCGTTATTCGAGTTTTAAGTTTTTATTTGTATCTTAAACAAAACCTTACTGAGCTCTATATGCATACATACATACATGCACATCTTGTATGTGTGTATATGAGTATGATTTTAGTGATTGGTTCTGTGATCCCCGTTTTGTGAGACTGTGTTTTAAGTGCAAGGGAACGAGTGTGACGCAGTAAAGGAGAGGATAGAGAGATGACAGCGGACGTAGATCACTCCGACGGGGCAGCGCGGCTCTGGCTATTTCAGGCAAAGGGCTATCATCCTCCAAATGCTTTTCAGCAGAACGCATTTCAAAACAATCGTCACCAGATACTTTCTTTCTTTTACAAGGTTTGGGTGCCGCTCCGGGGGCTTAAAATGCCTCCTCTGATGTGGAGACTTTGGCCGAATGGAGGGGGAGAGGGGGGGGGTTCGTGGGGGGGTGGGCCCAACATGCTCTCACGGTGAGAGAAGAGGGCACTTTTCTGAGGACCACAATTTGGATTTCCACGTACTGGCGATCTGAATACTTTTCTAAATTATCGGGAAGAGCAAAATGAATGTACTAGTGACAGACATGTAGAATGAAGCAATGGGCTCCAGGTGGTTTATGGGTAAAGTAAGGCACGGAGCCAAATGCTTCAATCAGAGCAATCAGTCTGTGGTTTACACCAGCTGTCGCAGATCAAACATCGGCCAAACAAACACCATTCCTGAGTTTCACTTTAAACATCCTTTAATTGTGTATTCAGCTTTGGTTCGGGGGTCAGTTTTGAATTGAAAAGAGAATTCATTCCAAATCAGTCCTTGGAATTTAGGTTAAAGTTAGAATTGATACCAGCCACAAGATTATATAATTGGAACAACAGAAAACAGAATTCAATCGATGCAGTTCCACAACCAACTATCTTCAATTAATAAAGATATAAATTACATTAAATTGTAAGCCATCAAATGAAATAGGAGAGCACTTTTCTTAGTTTCCAATTATTCATTCAAAATGGATATTTAAAATTTGTGATATCTGTTTGTAACTCCAGATCAGCTCAAATTCCTTTCCATCAAATTAGTTTCTAATGTTCCAATCTATATTCGGATTTTTCTCTTCACTGGAAACCGATCAATTCAAACAGAAATTGACCTCGGCCATTTTTGCTTTTGTGCCATCTCTTCTGATCCGGCTGTGGTGGAAGAAGGAAGACTTTTTTTTTTTTTTTTTTTTTTTTTTACTTTGAGCACAGTCTCTCAGGTCAAGCGCTAGCTTACAGGGTGCCCAACTGAAACACTTCCCAGGTTTTTTTACTTTGCCGCTTTCACTGACGGGGTGACTTTCAAACTCCAATTCAATTATAACATGCTGAACGGTTATTGCTCACTCAACCATCAACAATTTGCTAGAGCCGTAACTACAATGCTTTTGTGTGTGTGTGTGTGTGTATGTGTGTGTGTGTTTAGGTGTTAGTACTTGCTCTGTTGAGGATCTGATGGTGGGCTCCATAGTGAGCGTCCACTGACCCCCATCATTTTAGGGCCAGAGTTACGGCCCGTGGTCATTGCTTGAGGTCTCTCTTTCCTCCTCTGTCTCCTGGAGGAGGATTTTTTTTTTTTTTTTTTTTTTACCCTAACTGCCCTCAGCAGCGTGCAGTGAGCACAGCCCCTAATTCACTGGCCTGTTTAATTACAGCCCTTCTCCGTCAGCCTGGCTCCTCACCGACAGGAGCCCCGCAGAAGAGGGAACCGGGCAGGGCAGGACTGACCAGCTGTAGTCACGGAGGAGAAATCGAGGGTTTGTCGCTCTACGCGGAGAAACTAGAGTGGATAAACAGTTTGAGGTTTTGTGACAGTTGCACTGATCATGCAGAAAGAGTTCTCAGACAGCCAGATATCTTCAGACAAAGATCAAAAACTGGTGAACATTAGGAACATCATTATGAGAAAATGCTTGACTCAGGTTATCTGGCTTAATAAGAGCGTCTTGTCTCGGAGTACGGCTCTGGTTGATATTTCTTTAACCATCCTAAGCATCTCAGCGTTTTCAGATGTTCAGTCGACGCGCGATATTTACCTCACTACATGCCATTTTCTTCTTCTAAAACAGTTGTCAGTATGATCTATTGATGACCAGGACAGTTTGTTGTTTAAAGCATACATGCTAGTTAATGTCGTGACTTTAACACAGCAGTTACAATGTTACATTTCAAGGATGCAAAAGCAGTTTCAACTATGCAACGGGTAATTGTATCTTTTGATGAATGTATGAGGGAGTTCTCTCCACTGCAGCTTTTCCAGTCGTAGCGGAGACTGAGTATGGTATGACCTTAGGAATTTGGCTGGAAGGAACATGCCGGACAGAAGGTTGACGACTCTCATATTTGACAAGATTCTGAGTTGATAACGTGAAGTCTTTCGCGTGATGGAACATATACTATAAAAACCTCAACACCCAAATTGTATTATGCTGTCAATTTTATGACTGTTCGGTGCTGTTTGTAATAGATTTCATTAAATGGGTGAGTACTGCTAAAGGCAAGTGTTTATGGTAACATACAGCTCGTGTGTTGTGGTGACACTGTTGTGGACTCGTTGGTCTCTTGGTGTTGTGTGTCTGAAGCTCCATGCGAGAGAGAGAGAGAGAGAGCATGCAGCAGTCAGACTTTCAGGAGCTCACCACCCGTGGCACTGTGTTTGGATAGACTCAGATGTGTTGGCCGGCATGCGTTTAAAGACGAACCCCCGCCTCCCCCCCGCTCCATTCCTGAACCATGGTCAAACTACTTGTCTTTCACCGGGGGTTAACCCCCCTTCTGTCTGAAGCTGTCTCTCCTGTCATAACATACTGCAGAGACAGGCTATGGAAAACTCTACACACATAACCCAACTCATCACCATGGAAGCTTTCCCCCCCCCCCCCCCCCCCCCCCTCCACACCCCTTCTCTCCACGTCTTCTGGCTGACTGGGAGAAACTCCTTCTCCTCATCTCTTAGCTGGATCTCCCTAAGTTGGTACTTGGCTGCAGAGTTTAGTTGTAGTGCTAAGTGATGGGGGACGTATTGAGTGTCTGTGAAGCAAGCTCACGCCTGCTCAAAGTTGAGCACCAACAGGGTAAAACTTCTGAGTTTGAACAGTTTTGCTAATTATTTTGGAGGTATCAGCCTCTCTCAGCTACAGCTGACTGAGTAGCTTCACTCTGCGGTCTTTATTGAATCAACCAGCGGCTTCTATCAGATTTATCTTCGGTGCCAAAGCATTTTTATGAAGTGTAGAAGAAAGAGAGAGAATACATCTTGCATCACGTCACAGGAAACTACTAATTGCATGTGCGTTTGTGTGTGTGTGTGTGTGTTTGTGTGAGTGTGTGTGCGTGTTGTTTTCAGGATGACCTTGGTTGTATTCACTAATGTGTAGGGCTGTTCTGTAATTACTCAAATGTGACCCCTTGCTTCCCCCAGGGAGGCATGTGGCACCTCATAAAGCATGCTTCAGTCCTGCTCCAGTTTCAAGGAGTGGAGCCCCCTGTTCTCTGAAATAGCCGCGTCCTTGTCCTGGGGGGAGCCCGAGCCAGGGTGTAACAGGGGTGGGATGAATAGCGGCGGCTCGCTCGATTGCTGATGACAGCCTGCAGTGTGTCCCCGTCTCTGTCAGGCCTCAGATTAGCACCCTGATCCACCATGCCTTGTCCCCCACCTGTCCGAGTCCCTCTGCCATAGAGGTCACCTCGCACAGCTATAATGTATGCGTGTGTGTGTATGTGTGTGTGTGTGTGTGCTTCCAGTGACCTGACATCCTGAGTAAACGTTTAGTGTTCCTCGCGTTCCCTCCGTTTCCTACTCTTCGTCCGTCGCCGCCCCTGCGTCCGTCACCTAATGTTTGAGTATTCTGTTCATCTCTCTCTCATCCTCCATCTCTCTCTTTTTTTTTTGTTTTTTTTTTTTCCTCCCTTCGGTCTATCTGACAGCTGTGGCTGATGTGGATCCTCTCTCTGCAGCTGGACAGGCCCCCCCCATCCCATCCCACCCTCCCCCAGCCGCGTAGCCAGCTCTCGCTCTCTCTCTCTCTCTCTCTCTCTCTCTCTCTACTCTGTCGTCCGTCAGGCAGGCAGGCAGGCAGGCATGCCCACTCATGATTAAGGCCATTAGACATTATTATGACTCGGCTGGTGTGTGGGTTTTGAGGCCCATTTCTGTGCAGCTAATAGCCCTCTTAGCCAATTATCCTCCATTTAAAAGCAAATCACCAAGGCTTTTTCATTCCCCCCATTGCTAAGTGTTGAATTACTGAATAGATTTGCTAATTAAATTCTTTGTGTGTTTGTGCATGCGAGTATGTGTGTTTTATTTTGGTGGTGGGGTTTTATGTGTGTGTGTGTGTTTGCTTGCATGTGCTTCTTTTTGTCGCTGCCTTTTTTTTTTCTTTTTCTTTTTTTTTTTTTCCTCTCTGCCGGATGGGCAGATGTGTATCCACTGGGGTGATATGTTTCCCAGAGTGTGGGTGTGTTAGACACACTGTAGCAGTCTATTGAAATGGAAATTTTTTTTTTTCCCTACCGAATCAATTACTTAGTGTTCCATTGTGTACGATTTTTGGGCATGTGATCATAATTTGTTCCAACCTTTTCAGATCCTTATGCACACCAAGGACATGGTTCAAAAGGTGAGTGGTTTCGCAGCAGTTTTGTTCACCGACACCATGTCTTTTCCTGTCCTGTCTGGAGAGAGTCTTTCATTACGGCTCTGGTTATTAAACAGACTTTTACTGTCATTTCTCACCGACGTCCCTGTTTGCCAGGGTTGCTCCATTTACTCCCACCGTTCTACACCGCATCAACATTTTTCTTTTGGCCCAGCAGTAACACACCTGTTTCAGTGAAACAACTGGCTATCAGACCTTTGATTAACTGAATGAAATGTAACAATTCTGGCTTAAATCAGAACGGCTTGCGGTGGGAGAGCCCGGAGATAAAAGGAAAAAAAAAAAAAACGCTGTTCCGATGTAAATGCCAAGTAGACTACCATAGTAACTGCTCTGTGTGTGTCTGTTTCTGAGGTTTAATGATCCATTTCATGTTCTTTTGTTGGTGTAGATGAACCTGGAGGTAATATACGGAGACACAGACTCAATTATGATTAATACCAACAGTTCGAACCTGGATGAGGTCTTCAAACTTGGGAACAAGGTAACAGCACAGAGACATCCTGAGGTTCTTAAGGGCCTTATATATTCTACACTGTCGTTACACTGGTCAGTTAGTGTAGTCTGAGCTGTGTTTGTGTGTGCGTAGAGGTAAAGAGTCTGAGAAGGGTGTTGGTGTGTGTATGTGGGTGTGTGTGTGTGGGTGAAGATTCTGGACTTTGTGTGTGCGGGTGTGTGGGCGTAGGTGAAGACTCTGAATTTGTGTGTTGATGAAGAGTCCGCACTCTATTTGTGTGTGTTCTTGTAGGTGAAAAGGTTGAACAGCGTGTGTGTGTGTGTGTGCGAAAGTCAAGACTCTGTGTTTATGTGTTATGACCTGTGTTTATGTGTATGTGTAGGTGAAGAGTGAGGTGAACAAGCTGTATAAGCTGTTGGAGATTGACATTGACGGAGTCTTTAAGTCTCTGCTTCTGCTGAAGAAGAAGAAATATGCCGCTTTAACGGTGGAGACCCAGCCCGACGGTCACTACACTGTCAAACAGGAACTCAAAGGCCTGGACATCGTGCGCAGGGACTGGTGCGACCTCGCCAAGGAGTGCGGCAAGTCAGTGTCCCGGAGCGAAAGGCCTCGACACAATTTATCAATACCGAACTTATAACATCACCCTCTGTGCATTTTCTTTCCATCTCTATCTTTAGATCTGCCTTTACGCCTCCTTGCCCTTTTTAACCTCCCCCATTCTACCCTCTATATCTGTGTCTCTCACTGGCATGGCAGTTGTACTTGGAAGTTGTATTAAGTTTTTATTTTACTGCTCATCCTGTCATCTTGCTGCCGCTCCTCCTCAGCTACGTGATTGGGCAGATTCTTTCGGACCAGAGTCGAGACACTATCGTGGAGAACATCCAGAGACATCTGATGGAAGTCGGGGAGAAGGTGATCAACGGAAGCGTTCCGCTCAGCATGTTCGAGATCCACAGGGTACTGTCGACGTTTACGCTAACTCTAATCTTTAACCCCGTGTGGTTTTCTTTTTTTTAGTCGGTTTTATTTGTACCGTCTATTGATGAATGTGTGCTTGGCGTGTGATATTCAGGCTCTGACGAAGGACCCCCAGGATTACCCTGACAAGAAGAGTCTTCCTCATGTACATGTTGCTCTGTGGATCAATTCCCAGGGCGGGAAAAAAGTCAAAGCTGGAGACACCGTGTCCTACATCATCTGTCAGGTGGGCATCTAGAGCTCTCAGCAATCTGTGTGGAAGACAGAAGTCGTGCCCCCCCATCCCCCCCCCCACCCAGGACAGATTTGAGTGTGATTAATGCAGCATATTTGCTTTTAGTGAGCAGTACAGTGGAGGCGAGCGATGGGGAAAGTCAATAAGTAGTTCTGTGTTTCTCTCTTCTGTCAGGATGGCTCCAATCTCGCGGCCAGTCAGAGGGCCTACGCCCTGGAGCAGCTGCAGAAGCAGACGGGTTTGAGCGTGGACACACAGTACTACCTGTCCCAGCAGGTCCACCCCGTAGTGGCCAGGATCTGCGAACCGATCGAGGGCATTGACTCCGTGCTGATAGCCACATGGCTGGGTAAGGTTCCCTTACCTGATGCAACCGTCACTCATCAGTTCTGCACGGCAGCTTCTGTTCCGTGCGTTTCAACCGCACTCACTGATTAGGCCTTGGATCATAAAACGTCCACTCGTAAGATGCTCTGACGCGCCGTTGTCATGATTAATAGTCTCAAAATCTTAACAGGGTGAGGACGTTTTGGGACCAAAGAGAAAGATCAACTCAAGCACGCACCGTCTCGGGATCACAGCATATGTTTCTAGACATTATGTTCATTTCCAATCCTGCTGACATTTCTGTATTTATAGTTGCTCATGTGTTGCTCATCTTCAGAGCTGCACTGCACATTTTTGCCTGTAGATGGCAGCAGCTCCTGGGTGTATATGCCTGGGGACCTCTGTGGTGCTGGTTTAATCCCTGTAGCCTTGTAGTCAACACTTATTTATTTACTCACTTATTCACTTAGCCAAATTACTCGGGGGGATGTCGGTTGTTTTTCCGAGCTCTAATAGTGTTCGGTGTCACCTGGGAAGATTAAATGGATATTCAGCTGTTGCCTCTTAATGATTTGATGATCTCAGCTGCCTGATAAAAATCTGATAGCTTGAGGTTTTTTGTTTTTTTTTTCCTATTGCGCTATTATATTTCCAGTTTATTATTATCATCTCCCTCTCTGTCTCTTCCTCTGTCTCTCTCTCTCTCTCTCTCTCTCTCTCTTTTGCCCCTGCTGTCTTCTCTTGTACTCTTGTTTCTGTTTTTCACTCCTCTGCCTGTGTCTGCCCCACCTTTCTCTCATTCTTTCTGTATGGGTCTGTCTTTCACTCGCCGGATGGCAAATAGTTACGCATTCCACCGGAGGCAATTCTCTTGTGTGTGTTGTCTGTTTGTTACAGGGGAAGATTAGGGATAGTTTTCATGAGTGACCAGAGGGCAGAGGGATGTCACAGCTGATGTGGATTAATAACTGTAATATGTAAAACAAAAAAAAAAATAGCTTTATGTCCATTTTGCGTCACAATCTGACACAATTCATTGTAGAGGATTTCATATTTCATATTCTCACAGTAACACTCGCAGTAACAAACACAGTTATACTGCATTTACACGAGCACACACACACACACACACATTGTCCTGCGCTCTCAGATAGTTGTATTTGTGAGTATGTTCTCAATCTCTGTCCCCCCCCCCAATGGTCACCTTTCTCTCTCAGCGTGAGAGTTTTAGCTGTCTTGTCATGTGCCTGTTCCAGGCCTGGACCCGGGCCAGTTCCGCTCAGTGCAGCAGCACCAGAGAGAGGAAGAGGGAGATGGGTTTCTGGGTGCGCCAGCCCAGCTGACTGATGAAGAGCGTTACCGCGACTGCGAACGTTTCACGTTCGCCTGCCCCGAGTGTGGCACAGACAACATCTATGACAGCGTGTTTGAGGGAGCAGTAAGTACTCACTGACTCACACACTTTCTCATACACACAAACAGACATACAGTAAAGACATACAACTGACACACAAACTAAGGATATATTCTCGAAAGGGCATTTGGTGTGTGAGACTGATAGCCCCATTGCGTCCAATTCATTCTTAATAGAATGTTATGACATAACAAATACAACAACACAGGGCATTATTACCTCTATAGGAGGCAACGAGCAGGCTGGGAATGGTGACTCTTATTTTGAGCTGCTTGGCTATGGTAGAATGGGGGGGGGGGGTTTGGTTGGCAGCGTCATGTGCTCATGTACTTTAATACGCACCCCCAGTTCTCAGGACATTGTCACATCACAAGCCGAGGTCAGATGAGAAAGAGGAGGGGGAGTCTTATCTGCCTCTAATTAAGAACTACACACACACACGCACGCACAGCTTTCTCTTGTCTGTCCATACTCATAAAAAAAAAAAGCAAAAAAAAAAACCTGACATGCACTCCTCCTCTCTCCTGACTCCTGTCCTCCTAACAGTCTTGAGTACTCACACTCTCTCATCTTGGATAGACTGCAAGGAGTCCAGCACACACAAACACACACTTAAACACTATCACACACACATATACACTCTCACTTAAACACTATCACACACACACATGCACACACTTACTGAAACACTGTTGCACACACACACACACACACACACATTTTCAAAATTTAAACATCAATTCAAGCCCATAGTCTGATGTTGTTTCTGCTCTCTCTCACACACACGCACACACGCACATACTCACACATACATATTTTCCCTCACACACCGAGAAAAACAGCTACCTTGGTGTACTGATAAGAGCATATATTAATTAGGAAAACAGTCGTCCAGCAGGGAGGTGTGGGCGGATTAAAGGAAGAGTACTGAGGGAAAGCCTTGACTCACATAGTCCAGGGCTAAAGTCAGCTCCCTTATCAAATCCAGACTCGGAAAGAGGGAGGAAGAGAACAGGAATGCAAACAGACACGCAGGAGGAAGACGGGCGAGAGAGGGAGAGAAAGAGGAGGGGACGGGTGCCGTCCAGATGGAGGGAAGAGTATTTGCATTGAAGCACTATTCGTCGTAAAGCGCTATTCAATGATAGAAGTAAACATCATAAATAAGCTAATGGCTTACACCAACTACCGGTGATCACCGTTGACCGCTACTCAACACCACTACCTCCAGGCCATAAACGTGTGCGTGTGTGTGTGTGTGTGTGTGTGTGTGTGTGTGCGCGCACGTGTGCGCAACACACCGTGTTAACATTTCTAGCCCCCCCTCCATACGTTTAGCTCGTTTAAGTTTTAATGGATGTTCTTGTCAATTGTAGGTGAGGCTAATATGGCAGGGCGAGTGGAAGAATATTAGAGTACTTTATTCCCTGTACTGTTAAACCACCACTGATGCCCCTTTCCTTCACCTGCCTCCTTGAAGGCTTTCAAATCTGGCAAATTTCATCCAAACCCCCAAATCAACCAACCTACGCGGTGGTTTTCTTTTGCTGTCTTTCCTCCACATGGCTGAAGGCTTAATGGAATGGCACCCTTATGAGGTGGGTTTTTTTTTTTTTTTCTTTTCTTTTTTTTTTTTTTTTTTTTTTTTTTTTTTTTCCCCTTCACCTTAAGCGTTGGTGGCCTGGACAGGTTAAGATGGTACCAGTAGGGGACCATTACACTACACTTTTTGATGAGATGCCCAACAAAAAAAACCTGTTCCAATTTTACTTTTTTTTTTTTTTTTTTTAATCTATTAGACTGCTTCTAACAGCCCTTAAAAGCTTTTCTGGCCAACACTGTCGGATGGGACAACTGTTCAAATTAATTTGATCCTTTTCTATGTGCGTTCTGAGGGGGATTGGGGGTATATTTGTGACTTTGTGCTTACAAAACCGTTTCTTGATGCAGGGACAGACGCTGGAGCCCAGTTTGACGAGATGCTGTCACATTTCCTGCAGAGCGAGTCCACTGAACTACAGAGTCCAAATCAGCAACAAGCTTCTACTGGACATTCGACGACACCTCAGAAAATACTACAGCGTGAGTGCCTCCGCTTTGCTAGTGGTCAGGGGCGGAAGAGCGCTTGTATTCACACCAGACGGCTCCGTATGGGATGTGTGGTTTAGCACAGACCCTAGACCAAACCGTTTTCCACCGGTTAAAGGGTTAATGCAATGTCTCAAGTGACAAAAGCCTCTACGATATCGTTTTTCACCACGAATGGTCGCAGAGGAGAAAATACAGATTTTGTTATCGTCCAAGCGATTTAAAAAAAAAAAAAAAAAAAAAGGCAGTCACGTGTTCTAGTTTATTGAACAAGCTAAAGCTACGTGCATTCCAGTTTCAGAATTGTTATTTCACCACGTAATCTCGCTTTGGCAAAGTATATGCATTATTTAATCTCTTAACCAGCAAATTTACAAATGGCGTTTCTGTTCTTTTTAAAAAAAATTTTTATATCCCTGCTGTACAAATAAGGTATTGAACCGTGATGCATCAAACCACAGCAGGGCCATGAGTTTTGCGTACTGTCACATCTGTAGTGTTGATACGGGTGAGACTGTATAAACAGCATACATGCAGTTCTGTGAAACCTTCAGATTTTGAGAGAGATTTAAAACGAGACTCCCAAGAGAAAAAAAACCCACATAAACAGTATAATGATTTACTCCCACCATCACGTATGGAAAAAAAAAAAAAGGGCATTGAAAGAGCTCCCGTGATGCTGAAATATACAGCGCATACAACCTGAGGATGTTGTTGAGAGCTGCAGGTCTCTGGTTTACAGGGCTCGAGAGGTCTGCTCCGCGTCTTCCTTTGCATAGCCCAGTATTAATAGCCTTCATAGGACCGGGGGTGGGGTGGGGGGGGGGCACTCAAAGGCAGCTGCGTGGAGTTTGGCCTTGGCTACTTGGGTGAAGACTTAACCCTGCTTAATTTGAGCTCACCTTAGACATGCTGTTTGTTTATTGCAGTCCTTTATTGAATTTCAGATGCGACCCTTTGCCTCCAAGTATTCCTCCAAATAGCTGCCCCCTGCCGCGACACAAATGGGTTTAATTTTTTTTTTTTTTTCCTCCCCACTTTCACTCTGCATTAAAGCCGCTGCAGTCATACAGGCTTTGGCAATGTGACAAGTGTACAGATATTGCACTAACCTACCGAGCTCTGATATGTTTGTGTATCTCATTTCCCCTCTGAGAGTTGACTGACAGGCTTAATCACAGCCAGTTTTGTGCTGCACGAGCTCCAATCAAGAACGCGGTGCTAGTCTGTGGAATGCCCTGCTAAGATATGGATCACTTGAGCTCTGGAACCCTGCATGGAATGCTATGCAGATTCTCGAACGCTTTGTAAAGTTTTTAGAGCAGGCTGAAATTTTTATTTTTTTTAAAAAAAAAAAATTTTTCGAGGTTCCGGAATGTTCTCTGAGGGTTCTGGAACTGTCGCCATCCGAGAGCACAGGTTCCATTCAAAGAGGCTGCACTGGCTAAGGTAGATTGGGAAGAAGGTGGTGGTGATGGGGGTTTGTGGAGGTGAGGGGGGGGGGGTGGATTCTCCCACAGTGCTGTGCAGAAATCAATTAGTGGTGTGAATGTAGCCACCTCCCTCATTGGGCCTGTGCCTCTCACCCCCATTGTCACAACGTGTGAAACAGCTGCTGGCTGTGAATGCTAACACCCCACACACACCCCTCCAACCCCAACCCCAACCCCACCCCACCCCAGCTCAGCTCAGGGCCAAGCACAGTGGACACAGACCATCCATCCCCTCCCACACTGGGAGCAATGAAGAGGGGTAATATTGTGTAATTAAGGATTCCTTTCAGCTGAGGGGAGAGCTCAAATAGAGCTGTTTGTTCATGGAGATAGAGAGAGAAAGCTGGGCTCTGTAATGGAGCGAGAGGGGGACTTAGAGGCTTACATGGTTACAGATTGGAAGTCGGCAGTGTTTGTTGAGTTTTCCTGTTGAACAGCACAGAGGCATTAATCATGAAAGAAATTACAGCCACGTCCACCTTTTGCCCGCCGCCATTATCAATAAACCAGCCCTTTGGAGACAAAGCAAATACATGCCCTCTTCCCCCCCCTCCCCCCCACTCCTTTTTTTTTTTTTTTTTTTTTTCCGCTTGTCATCCATTCCCTGACTCCTGGCGTCTTCAGCGAAATGAGAGTGTGGCACAGAGTGGCCCCCTTCGTATTTACCCCATTCTAATGTGGGTTGCCATGGCGTTTAACAAATTATTGCAATTACGTTCGTCACGCGGGTCGCCCTTGGTAACTGGGGGGGGGGGGTGTGAAATAAATAAATAAAATTTAAAAAAAAAAAAAAAAGGTGATAATCCTGTTTTGAACAAAAGGTCAAATTGCTGAATAGAAAAGGCTTGATTAAGCCGAAGATGTGCAAAGTGGACGCATTTCTGCCCATTCAGCCTCACACTGGAGCCTGAGCCAGGGCCTGTAAGTACATCTGTTGATTACTGAAGTACAAAGCCTGGGAGAAGCTGTTGTCTCGGGGCTTTTTTCACTGGCTGAGCCGCCTGTAATCGCAGCTTTTTATACCCTGCCACATCTACTGCGACCGCTTCAAAGAGGCAGCTGGGCTGAGGGCATCAGCAAGGGCTGCTAGAGTGTGTGTGTGTGTGTGTGTGTGTGCGCGTGTGTGTGCGCGCGTGTGCGTGTGTGTGTGTGTGCATGAATCAAGCAACGCACGCATGTGCATGAAGTGTATGTCAGAGGAGGATTCTTGTCGGTGGAATTCCTCCGTTGTGAGCGTCGAAGCATTGAGTGTTACAAAAACAGCACCCTGCCTTTTTTATCCACCCAGACGTTGATGATCTCGCTTATTAGAAACCTGACACACATACTAAATATAGAGACATTGGGGGTAACACTGAAGAAGGAAATACCGCATAAGGTATAGAACGAAAGGATAAAATCCGAAATGTGAGGATAAAGGAGAAAATGGAGAGAAAGTGTGAGAGAGAGAGAGAGAAAGGGGAGCTTTTTTCCGGCAGCTTGCGTTGATTCGCAGGCCTCAGTCTTTGCCCAGTGTTTGGTTAAATTATGTGGAACTCATTTGACGTGTGCAGAAGTGGCTGTATTCACTGTGTCAGGTATCGACTGGTATAATTATGCAATTATGAGCCTTTATCCTGCCTCTCTCTTTCTCAGAGCGAGCTCTTAGTGTTTCAATTAGATGTTTTTTCTCTCTTTTGCTCCCTGTTACTTCTCTCTCTCTCTCTTTCTCTTTTTTTTTTTTCTTTTTTTTGCTACCTCCGTTCCTCCTCACTTACACTGCACATCCTGAAGGACTGCGTCTGTAAAGTCAGCCCTGGTTTTCATTTGTGTCTGTGTGTGTGTTTGTGTGTGTGTTTGTGTGCGGATGTGTGTTTGTAACCATGCCGACCACAACACCATTTAAAAGTCTGCCGTCTCTTCCATGTAGGTTTGTTGGTTATTAAGTTGAGGATGAATGCACTAAATAGGCTACACATAAATTAAGCTTTAAGTGGATGGTCCGTTAAAGCTTTATTGGCAGAGCTGTTGTGTGCTGGGGTGTATGCGGGTTTTTGGTTATTTTGGTAAATCTGTTACAAATTTGGCCTATGTTTTCGTGAGTGGGGGTATTGCCGGGTGGTTGGGGGGGGGTTGTCATGAGCCATTCAGTACCATTTCTATCATTTTGGATGAGGAAGTCTGGGTTAGGTGACAAAGAAATTGGAGAAAGATTTTCTGGGTGGTTTCTCTTCTTTTCTCTCATTTCTTGTCATCTGGTCAAAAACAGTCCAAACACACATATATATATATATATGTGTGTGTGTATGTATGTGTGTGTGTGTGTGGGGGCTGATAATAATAGTGATAAAAAATAATAATCATGTGCATATGTTTTAAACAGAGGTGTGTGTGTGACTCTCCTTGTTGGACTTTCTCATAGACCATGGGAACGGTGCTATTGGTTTAGGCTTGGGCCTCCAGGAGTGCAAAAGGGACTTAGGACAAACACAGGGGTGATAACCGCGTTGCTCTCCTCAAAATGAAAATCAAACAGCACACATATGTTAGGATTCAATTACAGCCCGCTAGCATTAGGCTTCTGCGCTAATTATCCAAATGACATCATCCCGCCGCACAAAACGCCACCCAGATGAGATTAATTGAGAAATTAAAACGAACTGTTGATTCTGATAAAGTTGTATGGTGTGAACAAAGACCTGGGACCGGTGTGTGTGCGTGTGTGTTTGTCCGCACAGGTGGATGATAAGGGTCCATCTTTGGCTTTAACAGGAATAGAATATATCACAGATAAGACTGAATAAGACCCTTCAGCGGTAATCACACGACAGGAAATGGAAACAAATTAAACCAGGCAAAACTGTGGAGGAGTCACGGAAGGCGAGGCTTTTTTTTTTTTTCTTTTCATTCTCTCTCTCTCTCCCGCGCTCGCTCTCTCTCTCTCTCTCTCATTTGCTCTCTCAGCGTGCCTCTTGCTCTGCTCATCTTTTTCTGCCCTGACATCTCTGCATTGCTTTCCTTTAATCTCCTCTTCTCAACTCCAAAACTGAGTCACCATGACTCTGCAGATGGGGGGGGGGGGGGGGGGATCGTCTAACCCTCAGTCCATCTCAGCCTCACTCTTTCAACCCATCTCTCCTCTCTTTTTTTTTTGTTTTGGCTTTGCTTTCTGCTCATTTCGTTTGCTCTCTTTCCTGTCCCTCTCTCTCTCTTCCTCTCTCCCTCTCTCTGTGTGTCATGTGGTAATCCTGTGAGAACAGGTGCTCCTCTGATGCAGGAGGGCTGTATTTGGGGTGAGGGGTGAGCAGGAGCTCTGTCATTAGCGGGGCATTACTCCCATTACCCCTAGCCTCTCTTCTAATGACAGGGGAAGCAGGGGAAGGCCGGTAGGGGGGCAGGCTGCACCTGTCCCAGGCCGTGGCCCCACACACACACATACACACACACTCACACGCGTGCTCATACTTACCCAGCAGAGGGATGAGCTCTGCGGGCCAGACTCCTGCGGACAGGGAACATAACCGGGGTCATGTGCATCAATGGGCCAAGCACTCCGCCAGAGTTGGAGAGAGAGATTGATCATGAATTTTCGCCGAAAAAAATCGACAACTATAGACTTGCTAATAGGCGTTCTCTCTCTCTCTCTCTCTCTTTCTCTGTCTCTTTCTCTTCCCCAGGGTTGGCTGGTCTGTGAGGATCAGGTGTGTCAGAACCGGACCCGTCGGGTCCCCATCGTCTTTTCCCGTGCCGGTCCCATCTGTCCGGGCTGCTCCAAATCAACCCTTCGACCTGAGGTAATGTTCACGCTCCCTGTCGTCGAGAAACACTCATGTCCTGCTTGTCCAGGTGATGGCGCTGTGGAGCCAGTCAAAAAGCCTGCTTGGAAAGAGCTGTGCTCCTCACTGTGCTGACTACACAACGCTCATTTACTCCATCATCCTCTCTCTCTCTCTCTCTGTCTCTCTCTCTCCCCTTTTTCCTTCTCTCTTTCTCTGTGCTTACTGTCTGTATTCACCAGGATCTGGTGCCAGACTCTTCTGTCACGTAACTGACTGTGTTTATCCTCTAACGAGAGTTATACTAACTAAGGCTTCTGTCACATAACTGACTGCGTCTATCCTGTTATGAGAGTTATGCTAACTAGGGCTCCTGTGACAGACCTGGTGGAGTTACAGCCTTAGCTAGACAGCGTTTGTGCACGCAGGACGTGGAATAAGTGCTCTACAAGTCTCTTGAGAGGATATTTGTAGTACCTGGAGTAATATTCACAACCAAAGTTATGCAGTCAACTTTTCTTGTCAATTGGGCAGTGCCTCCATATGGTACAGACGAATCATTGTATTGGTACAAAATCCAGATAAATCTGGAGTATTATTCTTTATTAATCTTGACTTGATCTCAGTGGGCTTCAGTATTTCCTTTTGCAAAGGTCTTGTGGCCAAAATAGCATCAAAAATATTTCACATTGAAAAAGTTAAAACCACATAAGATCGCATTAATATTACAGTATTTTGGGGGGGGGGGGGGGGGGGGGGGGGGGGGGTTCCGTATCAGTGTTCATTGATGGTGTGTTCTGTCGCTCTGCAACACTCAACACTTGTTTATCGTGTCTGCTTTAAAATATGTTAAAATGGCAGGGTCTAATCCAATTGTAATTGGGTTGTCACCAAAAGCATCAAAGGCAGTGCAGATGGAGAAGGCAGTTG